>NC_090271.1:83955000-84140000 GCF_040414725.1 Anabrus simplex | reverse complement strand
GGTAAAATTCCTGAAAAATTTTTACATTCAACTTTTATCCCTAATTTCAAGAAACA
The DNA here is from genome assembly GCF_040414725.1 of Anabrus simplex. Lineage (NCBI taxonomy): Eukaryota > Metazoa > Arthropoda > Insecta > Orthoptera > Tettigoniidae > Anabrus > Anabrus simplex. Next base: position 84,139,944 of record NC_090271.1, on the reverse strand, counting down.
TGCTGCCAAGGAATGTAGGGATTGTACAACTGGTGGTGGTAGTGATAACTGTTTTAAGATGAAACACAACTGGAAAAACATCCTCTTTTAATATTAATCAGAGGGAAAATTGGAAGAGGTACAACACTTCGAAAAATGAAGGTATCTACAGAAGAAAGACAAAGGCCACGAAGAGCGTGAAAATTATGTCCTCCCCCCACTAAGCCCCGAAAACCTAATACCATCGGGGTCGGAAAAGAACAAGAGCTGACCAGGGCGGTCGGATAGAAAAGACCTAGGCAAGGAGCATGACAAGTGGAAGTAATGTCAGACTCGGGTATGCAACTGTAGTCACCAACCCCCCTCCAATCTTCAGAGTCCCAGCTGCATAAATCATCGTTGCGAGGAACGAATTATGTCAGATTTCCACTGTGGCTTTAGGAATGCTCTTGGTACACGAAAAGCATTTTCTGCATACAGGTTTTATTTCAAAGGTGTCGAGATCTAAATTGTGATTTGTTTGCTTGCTTCATCCAGTAGACTATAATGAAATCTTCAACATTGTACAAGATTCAAAACTGATACGCACCGTCAAAGAAACTCGGAGTGATGATAAGAATACAATAAGGATACAACCATTATTAAGACATACTGGAGCTGAAATTCCTTAACTGTGAGTAATAATGGCAAAATCCGTTGTTATCTAACTGACCACAAGGATATTATTGAATACGTTTGTCTTCTGAAATTAAGCGTCATTCTTTAATTAGAGTTTTAAAAAACTGATGCTTCAGTCAGTAAGTTGGCGTAAGTTGAACTAAAATATTCGGAGGTGTTTTCTGAACAAAATGGTGTATGGATCACAGAAATACGTCAACTCAGACCTGTTTAAATTTTAATATACTGTTCCAAATTGCATTTCACTTATGTTTTGCATTAGAGTGCTTTTTTACATAAAAATTCATTGAGTCCACTGTCACATTGACAGCTCACTTCCTACAACCTACTCTACCCATGCAAACGCTATGACAATACTTACTTGGAATAGAACAGGCCTATCCCTCCCTCTTCCAGCTACGCCCTACACTCTACCGTCTCGCTTCTTCGAACTTACCTCTTACTATTCATAAAATTTAATTTACACATATACCTTCACAATACAGTATGTCACAATTAAAAGAAAGGCAAGCTTGCTACCTCTCCTTTTCTGATTGAATCAGCAAGACCTAGCTCCTTACATTCCTTACTCACTCGTCACGCCTCAGAGCAGTGCAGCACTTGTCCTAGAATACTATTGTTTCTCGACAAGGCTGTTCCCCCTTAACGTGACCTAACCCACTATGCCATGACTTGCTGAATCAATCTTGTCATTCATTCAGTCTGCTGAGTTCGTGCCTTCATTCTTCTCGAGTTTCAATTAACCGCCTTCGCAGCATAAGATTTATATTCATGTCCAATGGTCACTCTCTTATTTAACAGCACATAAATGTACACACCGCAACTTAAGATTTAAATTCATGTACAATTGTCTCTCTCTTATTTAACAGCACCTAAATCAACACATACATTTTCTATTCCCTTTTAATACTTCCCACATCATTCAATTTTTTACACATAGCTTTCTAACCGCACTTAAATACCGATACAAATCGTCGTTGCCGGGACAAAACCTCCGATGTGATAATATTTTTGGAGATATACTGACGCGCAGCACATACATTATGAAGAGCGAGAATGCCTTGACAATATTCATACAACATTGCACCTTAGATGACAGAACCTTACCGGCCAATGTTCTAAGCAAAAACATTTAACACCTTAAGTGCCACATATGCAGTGAAAAAAAATTCCATACGGGCCATTCTTTCTTTTTTTACTATAGAGTATAAAATAGCGCATCTTATTACAGAAAAGTATCTTTTAGTCATCTTGGGCGAAAATTGTAGTCATAACATTGTGTTGAAATTGTGGTGACACATTGGTCTCACGCGGCCACTGACACTACCTTCCAGCTGTATAGGCCGCGTGAGACCAATGTGTCACCACGTATCATAGCACAGTTTTCACCTTCCCGACACACTGGTATACGTCTGTCTCATTAGCTGATGAACTACTAAAGAATAAAACTCATATCTTTGGAACATTGAAATCTAACCGGAAGTATAATCCAACCGATGTTAATAAAAGCAAGTTAGCAAGAGGAGAGACAAGAGCCCGTGAAAGTATCACAGGTGTAGTTGTTCAGAAATCGCAGGATAGAAAAGACGTGTTAATTTTGACAACTAAACACACTGGTGAGACGGTCACTATTCAGAGGAGGGATGGTGAATGCAAAAGTCATGGAGTTTTATAGAGTATAACAAATGCAAACCGTACATTCATTTACCAGATCATAAAAAGAGCTATAGTACTTCCCCGAGACGGGGAGTAAAATGGTACAGAAAAATGGCTATTGAGATATTGATCGACACAAGTATAGTAAATGCCATATATATTTCAAATCAACTTGGGAATAAGAGTATATCTGTTACCCAGTTCAAAGAGGACATTGTTGAACAGTTAACAGGTACCGGTTTCAAAGATCTTCACATTCCCCAACAAGTACCAAAAAATGGGTATTACCCCACCGACTGGATGATGTAGGCTGGCAGGGAAGACGAAAATGCAGTAAGTGTTATGAAGAGATCCATCGGGAATCAGGAAGGCAATATGCCACGAAGAAGACTCTGCAGTCTAAGTTCAAATGATCAGCCTGTGAAAATTTCTTCTGTTTGGACTGTTTCTTCAAAGTGCACAAATTTGTAGTGTGATTGTGAACCACAGTTTGAATTATATTTCTTCAGAAAGTCTCATTTGTTATACTTTAAATTCATTTGCAAGAAGTGTACCACTTTGTGGTGTGATTGCGAATGAGACAAAGTTACAAATATTTTTTCTAGAAAGTTCATGTAATTTTTATGCCCTATATTTTCAATTCGTCTATAGACCCTGATATGAGACAATGAACAATGAGTACACTGTACAGTACAATCTTTTGTTATTTGTACACATGACACGATCTGAAAACAATAAAAATGTCATCATAATTTATTTATTGTGGTCGATATATTACAGTGACGTCCAAGCTACATTGTGCCACATCGGACTCGTAAATGAACAGGCCAAGAATAGATTCATGACGTACTGGCCACCTACTTTCATTTAACATACGTTTACATGTCAAGTGTGATAACAGTATGGTACCACGGGGCCTGAGACTTGGAGAGTGCGCGTGAGTCCACAGCGGACTCACGCGGCCCGACTGGCATTAAGCTCTGTGAGTCAACGTTGGTCTCACGTGGCACTCAAGGTGTTAACATATGAGGTTTTGTCCCAGCAGCGACGAAATTCTCTCCCCTATTCCATTCTTTAATCACCCAACCAATTATTTTTGCTCATCACACAGTTTTAATAACTCTTGTTGGCTTACACACAGGAGTTTCACTCTCACATTTTTCTGTTTCTTTGCATTGGCCTACCAAGTGCAGTTCATCATTCACTTCACCACATAAAATAAGCAAGGAATTATTTTTATTCTTGATCCACCCATTATTTTTATTCAAGCCCATAAACCACCACAAAAGACCTCCCCTCTCCGATCTATCCACGTTACTAATATTTATCATTGCAACTTGAATTATCTTGTTAAATAAACTAAGAGAATCTCTCTCTCTCTCTCTCTCTCTCATTCTCATTCCTCCAACTGTCGTTACCTTTGTATGTCTTTAACCCTCATTATAATAGATCTCTGGCTTCTACTGCCCCTGCAACTCCAAACCGCCTGCCAGATGTAACTCACACCCACCCTATCGATATACATTTTAATCTTCAACAGCCAGATCCAAGCATACATACTTTACAGTTCTTGCTGGTACGCCGCTTGCAACACTATACCCCCTCCCCTCTCTTTAAACGCATTCAATAGTTAAGTACCCTTTTTACACATTCCACTTCTTTGTACTCCCCACACATTATAATCGCTCCGGCATTTGCAGTACATTGCGGTAGTCGCATTAACGTCTAACTAAATTTACAAATGATTTGATTTAATATATCACTTTTTCCTTTCGTACCCATAATTCAGCCCCATGCAGTACTCTGCTTAACACTATTGTCTTTAACACCGTCCTTTGAATACTGTATTTAATGACCCAGAACGTCGTCTCTGGAATTTTGACGACTGAGGGAGCCGCCATCCCCTTCCATTTCGCTGCCTTAATTTGATCCTCCCACCCACCTCTCCTATTTATAAGCACTTCTAGATATTTAAGCTTTCCTACTTCTTCAATCCTCTCTCCCTGGACCACCTAATTCCTTCCCTTCTTCCTCCCCTATTCTTACGCACTACCGTCACCTTCGAATTGTTACCGTTAATTTTCAGGGACCACTTCCTAGCCTATTCCGAGACCAAATCCAAACTTCTCCGCAGACTCCTGCGCCCCCCCCCGCCGTTAAGATCAATAAAATCACATCATCGGCAAAAATCAATCTTGGGGTCACTAAATCGTTTACTACCCACGCTGCCCAGTTATTTTCTCCGTGGCCTTGCAGTATGTCATTTATGAATATTAAAAATAAAATCGGCGATAACTTGCAACCCGGTTTTAATCATATCTTACAATCTACCAGACTGCTTACTAAATTGTCATCCAATTTAATGCAACAATAGACATTCTCGTATTTTGCCTCAATCGCTCGGATAATCTTCCTAGACACCCCGACCATTCCTAATTTTTCTATTAATGCTTTACTGCTCACTGTATCGAAAGTTTTTCAAAATCTATGGCGGCTAGATGTACTTTACCTCCTTTCCTATTCAGATATTTTTCCAGGATCACCTGCACTGTCATTATATTATCTGTCGTCCTTCTGCCCTTCCTAAAACTACACTGAAAAATTAACAGTATCGATTGCTCTTCCGTCCAGTCTCTCAGGCTATTCGCTAATACTCCTGTGTAAATCTTTCTCAAGAAATCTAGTAAGGTTATACCTCCATTACTCGGGAGTTTCGTGTCACTTTTTCTCTTATATATTGGGCATATAATCCATGTTTTCCACTTTTTGGGATCTTACTATCCTCAAAGTTCCTATTGAATAGTTTTACTATGCCCTTTATCATCTGTATGTGTTTACCTATTTCTTTCCAAAACAAGTTGCTCATACCTTTGCTTCCCCCCGCTGACCTACCTTTAAGTTTATCTGTCACCCCTAGTACGTCCTCTTTTGAAATTTCTTTATCAAGCTTATATATCTGTACCTCTATTTCCCTCCACTAGACATTTTCCACCCTAATAGAATCCCATTTATCCTTTCCTCCTAATAATTCCCGGAAGTAAACCACCCATTGGTCGTAATCAATACTCACTTTATTAACTATATGTATTCTATCCCATACTCTTTTAGGTTGATTCATCTTGCATTCCCTATTTATTGACTCTGTTCCCTCATAACAATTTTTTCCTCACAGCAATTTTAAGTTTGTATTATTTTCTTAGTTTACAGAAAACTTCCCGTTCTGCACTCCCTCCGTTCTTTCTATATGCCCTTAGCGACTTCATGACTACTCTCCTCAATTCCTTGAACTCCTTGTTATACTACCCTACTTCCCCTTTCGTCTTTCTCTCTTACCTCTGTCAATCTGTGCCACCCTTTTGATTGGGTACTCAATTCATTCCAACGCTCTGTCAGCATTGTCTTCCCTCAGTGCTTCCTCCCAGCCACACCTAATTAGTTGCAATTCATTTTCTATAAGGGCATCTAATTCCTGTTTTACATTTTCTGACAATTTATATATAATGTACCTGCTACCCTTTTCAACACACCTCTTTCCCACTCCATATTTTACCTCTCCCTCACTTCTTTTGATCGTCACCCAGACTGGTGCATGGTGAGATTTAACCCAGTCTCCTATTTCGATCCTTCTAATCCCCCCTAACATACCTTCCGAACGAATTACTAAATCAATAACACTAACCCCCTGTGCTGTCATATATGTCAACTTCCCTTCCCTATCCCCTTCCCACCAGCCATTGAGAATACAAAATTTGCCTGCGGCACATCATTCCAGGAATTTAAACACATAAATATTTATCTCCCTATCTTCACTACGTCTTCCTCCTCCCATTATCATCTCATCCTTTTTACTGGATTGGGAACAGGTCACCTATCCTAGCATTCCAGTCACCAAATAGCAACATTCCATCTCCATCAAATTTCCCGCCTATAATACTTGTTTCCAATAATAGATCCTCAGAAAATGTAATTAGCGTATAGGAAGTTCTTGGGACGACAGTATATAAAAGCCAAACATACTTTCTTTTCTCTTTCTTTCTCCCTCCCCATACTGAACCTGACCCAGACCACTTCTTCCATCCATTCTCGATGTCCTCTATTAGTTCACTAATCTCTTCGTTTATTAAAACCACTATCACCCCCAGCGTTCTACCCTTGTTGCGCTCTTTACTCTTGGATTTGTACTTGACCACAAACCCCCTCCACGTAATCACCTTCCCTATTTCTAACCACTTATCTAGGAGCGCAACAATGTCAAAGCTTTCGACCACCTTTGCAACCTCCTCATTGCCTAACTTGCTTAACAGTCATTCAATATCTTCGAGTCTGGTTATGCCTTACCCTCCCTTTCATCCCCATTCCCTCTCTTATTTTGAATTCTCATTATTATGGCCCTCTCTCCTTCTACTTCCATTCCCTCTTTTCTGGACCTAATGGGGCGCTCATTGCCCTCCTTGCCTTCAGCATTTTTAGTTTTCTTATCCCAAACATCCCTTAAGCTCAAACTTCTCCCTTTGTTCAAGGCTTCTCTACCTTTTATTTCATCACCCGTACCTTCACCTTTGTTACGCATTTGTCCACTGAAGCCTGGACTTGCAGATTCTTGATTTTGTCCCTCTGCCAATGCCTGCTGACTCCTAATTTCTGTTCCTGAACTACACTGGACACTGAACCCTGGCATGCGCTCGTCTCTTATCTCACCGCTTCCCTCCGCTCGCTCTGCAACCTGCCTGCCATCTTGCCTTGTCATCATGATTTCTTCCTGCTTGAGCTTCTCATCCATCTGTTGCAGCTTCGTCACTGGCCACGATCTCACCCATCTGCCGTAGGATGCACCAGCTGTTGGCCCCTGATGTGCGCCCTCAGTCCTTGGTGCCTAGCTTTCATTAAATGCCCCCTTAAAATTTTCAAACACTTACTACCTTCACTTCCCATGTCTCTTTAAACCCATATTTTCTCACCTTGTAAATTTCCGGCGTTTCTCACAGCAATATCAGCCATCAAGGTAGATAACAGTTTCACTTTAATTGGCCTATGCTCTCTCACTTTGCTGCCTACCCTTTCTACATCATCGATGTCCACTTCAATGAAGTTAATCTTCATTTTGTTCTGAATAACTTCGACCACCTTATATATGAATGGATGAAAACCATAACGGTATAAGTGACATTTTTAAAAAAATGAGTTAAGTGCAGGATGTAACTCCGGGAGTATGTATCCTTTCACCAGCAAAGGGATACAACTGATAGCAGTAATATTCTGCGCTCTAGTGATGGGTGGTATAACTACAAATAGCATGCTTTATATGAGTGTTGAAGATGTTTAAATGCCTTTTTCTCTGAATGACCAAAATGCTACTTATACCGTTATGGTTTTAATCCATTCATATTATGTCCACTTTGTTTTCTTCCACAACTTCTTACACACCGTATATAAATATACACTTCCTTACACGTTCTTGACTGCTAATTGCTTCTTCTTTCTTCATTTTCGCCACCTCCTCTTCCAAATATTTCGCCTTCCCTCACAGTATTACGATTTCTTCCTCAATGCTTTCCGTATTGGCCATTGACTCTCACATTTTCCCCTGGATCTACCTCCTCATAACTTCAAACTGCTTAGGTTGGTCATGGATCATTTCCTTAATCTGGTCTAATGGGCAGGCTTCTTTCAATACCTCCTTCACCACCTCCTTGACAACTTCAATGTCATTCCAGCGAATATTGCCACTTGTATTCGGGCCGGGGTTCAATTCCACGCCCCCAACAACTAGTAGCACAGTCATCACAGCTGCCACCATAATCACCTCTCCCATTTTTCTCAGATCCTCCTTATTCTCCATTCTTGTAGTTGTTTTCTTTTCCAGTCTGCAATGCTATCTTCCAAACGCGGCCCGATATTGCTCAACTCCAATCATTGCTCGGCACTCGCCGCTCAGCACGTCCGCTTCCACTGCTTGCTTAAGCTTCAGTGTTCATTTTTGCGGTTATTTTGAATTTGGAATTTTGGAACATTGCAACTGGGCGAAAGCCTGTTATTTTCAATAAACACTAATACTGGTAACACCGATTCATACGTCGGCCTTATCCTCATAGGGTTAATGATTTTTACAATATTGACCTATGTAACAATGAAGATAAATCGGCAGTCAAAACAATACCTTTTCCACAAAGGAGTACTCATTTATACCACGCAATCATTGGCGGCCAGGGCCACGTGTCGAGCTGTGAAACTAATCTGATTACAGTGTGGAGACCCGCTTGTCAAGGCCGGTAAAGAAACTAGCTAGAAGGACGGTTCTCATCCTGGGGCGCGCACCCGTGGGAAGGCATCGGATAATTTCAGGGGAGGCTTGATGAGCAATGAGAAACACACACAGTAAAAAGTTGTGACAAAGAAAAGAATTTACTGCAAAAAATATCTTCGTCACCGCTAAATCGCACGCGAAGAAAGAAGTTTTCCCAAAATTATTATAGTTTATAAGTAACATTGGGACAAAGAATTCGTGTTTATGAATATTGTGTAATGAAATGTGTAAAAATTTATAAAAATACAAGAATTTTTACCTTGAAGTATAGTAAAATTTTGGCTTTTTTCATAGTTTTTACACAAACTTCTTTCTACGTGTATAATAAATGTAATAAAAATGACAAAAAATGAAAATAAGTAATAAATCAACTGATAAATATGAACGTATGACAGATTTACAACAAATAAAACAATTTTTAACATGTTTATTTTATTTTCAAAACTTAGCGTGCAGTTTCAATCAACGTATCGATATGAACGTTGGTTTTCTTCACTGGCTTACATCAAATCAAAATACCGAGCACGGCTAAATGTTGAAAGCGATCTGAGGTGTGGACTATCACAGTTGGAACCAAACATTAATTCTTTTCTTACAAAATGAAATCAAATGATACAGTTTGAAATGCTAATTGCAGTGAGTGTAGAATCCTCCGTAATATACTTACTGTATTTTTTTTTTTTTTTTTGCTACTTGCTTTACGTCGCGCCGACACAGATAGGTCTTACGGCGACGATGGGACAGAGAAGGGCTGGGAGTGGGATGGAAGCGGCCGTGGCCTTAATTAAGGTACAGCCCCAGCATTTGCCTGGTGTGAAAATGGGAAACCACGGAAAACCATTTTCAGGGCTGCCGACAGTGGGGTTCGAACCTACTATCTCCCGAATACTGGACACTGGCCGCACTTAAGCGACTGCAGCTATCGAGCTCGGTGTAATTTCTGTTATTCTCTTGTTGTATTATGATTTGTGTCATTCATAACTTTCTTTGTAAAGTGATTGCATTAAAATTATTACTTTGAAACATGTAATATTATGTATTAAACGCTCATGTCCTCCTCTGTGACGTAATGGTTAGCGTGATTAGCTGCCAACCCTGGAGGCCCGGGTTCGATTCACGGCTCTGCCACAAAATTTGAAAAGTGGTGCGAGGGCTGGAATGGGGTCCACTCAGCCTCGGGAGGTCAACTGAGTAGAGGTGGGTTCGATTCCCACCCCAGCCATCCTGGAAGTGGTTTCCCGTGGTTTCCCACTTCTTCTCGAGGCAAATGACGGGATGGTACCTAACTTAAGGCCACGGCCACTTCCTTCCCTCTTCTCTGTCTATCCCTTCCAATCTTCCCATTCCCCACAAGGCCCCTGTTCAGCATTGCAGGTAAGGCCGCCTGGGGGAGGTACTGGTCCTTCTCCCCAGTTGTATACCCCGACCCGGTGTCTGACGCTCCAGGACACTGCCTCCCTGAGTCCGAGGGAAAACCAACCCTGGAGGGTAAATAGATTAAGAAGAAGAAGAAGAAGAAGAAGAAGATTAAGCACTCATAATTGTCGCAAGCGGCGATTCGCAACACGTCCATCCGTGGGAAATTATGGAGCTAGTCAGAATCCCAAATAATCATGAGTAGTTTAGGTGTAACAAATAAAGAGAAGTTAAAAAAAGAAACAGTGGAAGTGAGTGATTAAGTGTAAATCAAATATCAGTGCAGTGAGTAAGTGCTGAATTACGATTTTAAAAGCATTCTTAAAGCTAGTCTCAACTTGGAACATTCAGTGAGCCAGAAAGTGAAGCAATATTGAGCAATAAGGATATTTGTCAGAGAATGGAGTAAACAGACCAGAAGGTCATAAGTGGAGGCTCAAATTGGGTGGACCAGTGTAAAGCAAGCATGTTGCAGGTCACGTAGGAAGGTGCCCTGTAAACTAAGAACACACTTAGTGGTACAATAATTCCTTCTAGAAAGATTGTGTGGAAGGTCACCAGTCACATGTATGCACTGTGTAGAGATGAGAAGAATGCAAGAATGAGGAATGTGGCCTGCAAGCACGAACTTCCTGTTCTATCCAGAGAGATCGGCTCTTATCTGCTCTTATCTGCTACACGAAAGCATTGACTCACACTTTGCAGTTTGGTGGATTACAGCTGTCAAGGGCGAAGAGCTGCTAGTAGAAGATAATATAAAATCGCGTGCGTAGTAGCGGAGTTGCTGTGGTAACCATTGCGTCACTGGCTCTACTGGTGAAAACCCCTTCGCCCCGTGCCTCACCGGGCATGTGCATTCTTCTGATCTCCCAACAATACAGGAGACGGGTGGGACCACACTTGAAGTAACCAATAGGAAGCTAACAAATCAGTAATGTCAGAGAACATTGGACTAGGGGATGATTTATTCTAGAAACCCAGAAAAGTGATAAAAGGGAGTGACAAGAGAAATTCGTCGTCATTCTGGTCATTCTGGTCACTTGGAAAGGGGCGGTCTCTCGGTAAGGAACAGTCACTAGGTCACTTGGCAGAGAGCAGACTCTGAGGAATATAGTCAGTGAAAATAGCAGCATAAGAAGTTATTCAGATTAGGCAGCAGTTGAGCTTGCCAATCAGTAGAACTAGTCAGATGTGTCCTACAGGTAAAGCTCGGAGAAAGTACGTAGAGAACTCATTGAGTGTTTGAGGAGACTGTAGCTTCAATTCGTGTTCACCTTAGAAGGAGTTCTGTGTTCAAGTCCCGAAACCGTCAGGGAAGATTCAGAGGAACCCTACAGCGAGGATTCAAGAGAGAAGAAAGAAGAAAGAAGCTTCAAAACCCGAGATAAGTATAAACTAGTTAAGAGACTTTAAAGACTGAAGAGCATTTATAAGTGTTTTATAGTGAAATGTAGAAGTGTATTTATTTTCTACAGAAGTCAGAGACTGATAAACTGATTATTTAAAATCAATTTTGAGAGAAGAATAATTACAGGTGTGCTATAGTGTTATTGCAAATCTGTTTAAAATAAATTAGAGTAAGAATTATAATGGTGTCATAAAGTGTTTTGATCAAGTTCAATCTGATATTTTAACCCTAGTGCTCAGCCTATTCATTCCCTAGGATACGACATAATTAATAATAAAATCACAAAGAAAACTTTTTTGAGGTATTAACCCTAACAGAATAGTCGAACATTTGTAAATCAATAATTCTTTAGCGGGGCGTGATATAATTTACGGATTCAAAGGGAGCACTAGCCCACAAATGTTAAGAGCCACTGAGCAAGAGAGACGCATCAAGTCAGCCATAGATATACCAACTGGCAAGTATAAGTATTTTCAAGTTCCAACTGCCATTGTTAGAGATGTCTCAGTGGTGGATAGACGTGTTTCTCTTCTGAAGACCCGGAAAAATCTCAAAACATAATCATGTCCATTATTATTATTATTATTATTATTATTATTATTATTATTATTATTATTATTATTATTATTATTATTATTATTATTATTATTATACATCTTCATTACAGAGCGTTGTGCCTTTCAGTGTTCAGTCTGCAAGCCTCTCTGAATTTACTAATCGCTGCCACTATCCTCTATTCTTAACTAGTTTTGTGGTCTCATTTACTTCTGTATCTCTTATCTTTAAATCGTCGGAAACTGATTCTAAGTTATTATTATTATTATTATTATTATTATTATTATTATTATTATTATTATTATTATTATTATTATTATTATTATTATTATTATTATTATTATTATTATTATTATTATTATTATTACAGTAGAACCCCGGTAATCTGATTCGGGGCTATAGTAAGTTTCGATTCAGATATGTTCGGATTATCCGAAGGAAACTTGATATACTGTTATACAAGGCAATGTAGCATACTGATGAGACAGAGGGGCGAGGGTAGTGTAACTTTGAGTGGAAGTGTACCGTCTCTATTTCAATGCGCACTAAATTAGCCGATAACGTAAACAGTACTGAAAGTGTCCTAAATGAAGAGAAATAGATAGTATTGTTGACTTTCGCTTAACAAAGCAGCAAACGTGCCTTGCAAGTACAGTGCAGAACATAATAAAAATGTCTAAAAATATCGTCATTCTAAGTTTATACCCTGACTCATTAGAGCTACAGTACCGGCCTGGTGGCCATGATCGTTAAAGCTTTAAGTCTACATGATCTGACATCGTGGTTAGCCAATTAGAGTCCCGTTGGTAGACAGAAATTCACCATCAAAATGTTGGTCAGTAGGTTAGGAGAGGTGATGGTATACGCTTTCTAGGTTGTGTGCCAAAAGCCTGGATCCAGTATCAAACCTGTCCGTAGTGTTCATATGGAGTGAGAGCATATGACGCTGTTGATGGCGATTTTCCCGTCGGATGGGGACGTTAATTCATGAGCAGACCACTTGATGTTATTCGACTGAAGTAGGCAATGTGCCGACACTGGGTTTCACCCTCTCCCTACCTCATTATTAACATCATCCAATATCTATATGCGCAGGTTACCCATGGGAGTCAAACAGAAAGGCCTGCACCAGCTGTGTCGGGCAGTAAAAGTCATACAATACATAAAAATGAAAATCCATAGCTTGTTTCCAGTTTCAACCGGATCAGGAATGAAACGAATGGAGGACCCATCTAGCGGCGAGGATAGGAACTGTGCCGCCTGCCGAACCCTGTCGCACCCACTGGAGCAATGATTAATGATTGACAGATGAAATGAAATAATATTGGAGAGTGTTGCTGGAATGAAAGATGACAGGAAAAACCGGGGTAGCTGGAGGAAAACCTGTCCCGCCTCCGCTTTGTCCAGAACATATCTCATATGGAGTGGCCGGGATTTGAACCACGGAATCCTGCGGTGAGAGGCCTGTGCGATTACGCCTGAGCTACGGAGACACTATCCATACAATAAATAAATAAAATAAAATAAATAAACAAATAAGAGCCATATTATACTAGAATTTAAGTGGTAATGTAGTGTAAAGTATTTGGATTTTTTAAACTTAATAATCACTTTTAAGTACATTACTACGATTAAATGTTTGATTTACATTACAAGTAGAATATCCTTTTATTTTCACCCAGACTGTCGCGAATTCTGTTCGGATTATCGGAAAATGTGGATTTGCGAGGTTCGGATTACCAGGGTTCTTCTGTATTATTAATAGTTTGGTTTGTATCAGTCACTTAGACAGTTTGTAAGGATGACTGTTCTGTACACATCTTAAAAAAATATTGCTCAGGTGGAGACACATTTTTACAAAGTCAACAAACCGGAGAATATACCTCTGCCGTTCTGCTATCAGCCGAAGTCGTGTCTTGTGCCTGAGGCAGAGGATTGTCTTGGTTTATTTTATTTTTACCAAGGCAACACCAAACAATAATCTTATCTTTGCACCCAACAGATGATATGTGTGTTGAAAGAAGCGACGGGTAGTTTACAAAGGGAAGCAGTGCTCTAGGGATTTTATGTACACTGAAAATAAACAAGTTTAACGCACTGTCGATCTTTGTTGTCAACTGAACAAGTGGTCTGTAAACGGGCCATGTAAAATATAAAAAAAGTTCTATACGTGAGAATAGTTGCGGGATGTCCGCCGATATTATCATTATTATTATTATTATTATCATTATTAATAAAGCGTCTTTATTGCGGCGAAGTTAGGGCTCCCGGCCCTTTCTTACACTTAACCACTTCATGTATATACAATATAATTTTTACATAAAATTTAAACATATGAAATATTTACAACCTAAAGTATCACTAACTAAACTAACTAAAGTGAGTAAAGTATAACTAAAGTATAAACAGGAAAGCATTACAATAAACAACCATATTCACTCTCATTCATGCATCCCATTCACACTCAAGAAAGACTGGAAGTGCTTATAAGATGACGCTGGCAAAGGATTTTAAATTTTGTCTTACATTTAGCTTCCCTGATGTCGTTGGGGAGTTAATTCCACCAGCTCGTGGCAGTGATCGTGAACGATCTGTTGTAGGTTGCGGTTCGATACACAGGAACTTCTAGCGTACAGCCTGACCGGGTATTGAACAAGTGTAGGGAACTAAGGTAGCGAAATCTGGTGGATAGGTAAGGAGGAGTGTTTTCAGAAAGCACTTGATACACCAAAGTAGTTGCATGGAGTCTACGTCTGTCATTCAGTCGTAACCAAGATAATTGTCTATAGTATGGGGATACGTGGGCATATGGTCGTATGTCGAATGCATACCTGATGCATGCATTTTGGGGACGTTGCAGTCTCACGCCTTGCTCGTTATTGATATCAATAAAAACTGTATCACAGTATTCGAGAACTGGAAACAAAAGTGATTGAATGAGGTTTATTTTCAGGGACCAAGGAAATATATTTTTAAACCGCTTCAGGGGATGCAGGCTTTGATATACCTTTTGGCATACTTTCGTCACATGTTGCGACCAGTTCAATGTTTCGCTTATAGCCACACCAAGATTCATACCTGTTTCACAATATGGAATAATGGTATTGTTTAGTGCTACAGGAGGAATTTCGTATTGTTTTAAGACGTGTAACTTTTTCGAAGTACCAATGATTATTGCTTGTGTCTTAAGAGGATTAATTTTGAGATTGTTACTCAATGCAAAATTACTTATGAGACTTAAATCTGCGTTAACTTGTCGTACAGCACTCTTAATTTTATCAGTTCTTGAGTGCTTGTAGGTCTGCAGATCATCAGCATAAATATGATACTTGCAATGTGTAATCGATTTGGCAACATCGTGTAAAAAAATTGCAAACAGCTATGGTAACAAGTACAGACCCTTGGAGGACACCGAAGGGTTCGTCAAGCCACTCAGATCTGCTATTATTTACTTTGACACACTGACGGCAATTTTTGAGGTACGAACTGAAAACGTTTCTTACCGTCTTGCTGAAATTTAATGAATCCAATTTTGAAAGTAGCAGTTGAGGAACAACAGTATCAAAAGCACAAGAAAAATCAAGTGGAACCAGTACAGTCACTTGTCGAGTGTCCATTGCGTGTCGGATATCATCAGTTACTTTCAGTAGGGCAGTCGTTGTGCTATGTCCTTTCTTGAAAGCAGATTGGTAAGGGTCAATCAGTGAGTAATTAGTCAAGTAATTGAGGACTTGTTCGTGTACCAAGCGTTCTAGTACATTCGAAAGGGGTGGGAGAATGGATATAGGGCGATAATCTGATGGTAAACTAGGAGAATTCTTCTTAGGAATGGTAATGACGATACCGTACTTCAACACAGTTGGGAATACTCCCTGTAGGAGGCAATGATTAAATATATGCGTCAGAATAGGTAATATTGAACCAATAATAATTTTTATGAAATATAATGGTATGTCGTCATTACCCGAAGCATCTAGCTTGAGGGAGTAAATTACACGCTTCACGTCGTTCGCACCAACTTTTTAGAATGTGAATTTTACTTGATTTACTCGGGAATGAGCAATTATGGCGTTAATATCATCATCATCAGTTAGGTCATCAACTGGTAGATTATTATTATTATTATTATTATTATTATTATTATTATTAGGATAGTTATTATCATAGTCATTATTGTTAGTAATAGCATTATTAGTGTATGCCGCTTTCGTAAAATGAGAATTTAGATCATCAAGTGGTATACTGGGTGCCTGCTTGGTACGTTACTGTCGATAATCCATACTATGGGTCGCATTTACAAATGAATGAATGAATACAACGTCTTTCTCTCCCAAACACTGATGTCAGCAATTAGAGGGGAAGAGTACTTATTTATTTATTGTGATCAGTACTACTATATGCGTTAGTTGTTAATAACACAAAATACTTAAGAAATGCCACAAGAAATATCTTGCTATAACTTTCACATCCTTCTTCGACGTATATTTCACAATCAATCATACTTTGGGAAGTATTCCCTAGACTTAAACTAAATCATACTGTAGATTCTACGGTGCATTCCCATGCATATCATTACCAGGATATAACCTAGTAGAACGACGATGCTGATTTCAGAACACCTGTTTGCCTTCACGTAACTTGAAGAGTTGGTATAAGCACTGATGTACAGACCATACTGTAGCTCCAAAGACATCACGCAAAGAGGCATCCGGCTCCATGGCTAAATGGTTAGCGTGTTGGCTTTTGGTCACAGGGGTCCGGGGTTCGATTCCCGGCAGGGTCAGGAATTTTAAACATAATTGGTTAATTCTCCTTGCACTGGGAATATGTGTATTTACCGTCTTCATCATCATTTCATCCTCATCATGATGCGTAGGTCGCTTACGGGCGTCAAATCAAAAGATCTGCACCAGGTCACACGACATAAATTAACCCAAAGAGGCGAACTGTTTCCTACGTCCGAGTCACGCAATGCAAAGACATGATACTTTTGTGCATTGTAGTTACGAAATATTCACAAATGTTTGATATATCAGGTGAGATCATTAACACGTGTAATCGTTTCATATTTCGTAAGTTAGGTCTATGTAATTTTAGGAGAAGTAGGTTTGAAGTGTGGTCTATGCAGTCAAAGCATAACGATTGTTTTACTCAATGTGCCAAATAAATAATTACATTGCATTAACAAAAATATGGAGACAACGAACGTATAATATGGTAATAACAATAATGAAAAGGCTTTACCTATATACCGTACCTCTAGATGGCCATAAATACAGCAGCTTTAGTGGGTTTTACCCCTTAAAAATTCTGGCACTATACTCCAGAGAAGTTTTGAGGCCTTTCTCCCACACAATCACTTTGTATAATTTGTTTTTGTATTTGTTTGGGAATAGGCCACGTTTTCGCGAATGTTAACCCTAAAATACTAACATTATTCGGTAGATGCCCAGTACTAACGTACGTAAAATTTACGAGCATATCCGTATGTACGCTTAAACAATAAACAATCTCCACATTGTTGCCACAAGTAATATGTTATTAAAAATACCAAGTAAGCTTATAGTTTTCATTACGTTGTTAGTAAAGAATAATTCAAAATACCTAAGTGGTTCAGCTTCTGTACATCCTGGTCGTATATAAACTATGTTCTTTCTTGGGTATTTTCCTGTGTATGAAACAGTTGTATTCCACATATGCTGTCCAACTCCATGGCTAAATGGTTAGCGTGCTGGCCTTTGGTCACAGGGGGCCCGAGTGCAATTCCCGGCAGGGTCGGGAATTTTAACCAAAATTGGCTAATTTCGCTAGCACGTGGGCTATGAGTATGTGACGTCTTCATCATCATTCCATCCTCATCACGATGCGCAGGTCGCCTACGGTGGTCCAATCAAAAGACCTGCATTTGGCAAGCCGGACATTATTATAGTGGAAGAAGCGCTTGGAGGTGGTCTGTTGAGGCACGACTGACTTGATGCGTCGCTCTAGCTAGCTCCTAATAATTTCGTGCGGCTATTTCTAGCCGGGTGCAGCCCTTGTAAGGCATACCCTCCGATGAGGGTGGGCGGCATCTGCCATTTGTAGGTAACTACGTGTTATTGTGGTTATTACGTGTGGTGTGTGAGTTGCAGGGATGTTGGGGAAGCACAAATACCCAACTCCCGAGCCATTGGAATTGACCAATGAAGGTTAAAATCCCTGACCCCGCCGGGAATCGAACCCAGGAGTCTCTGAACCGAAGGCCAGTACGCTGACCATTCAGCCAACGTGTCGGACAGCTAGCTCCTTACCGGCCTTGACAATTGGGTTTACGCACTGTAATCGGAATAGTTTCAAAGCTCGACACGTGGCGCTGGCGGCTTAAGGTTTTGTGGTAGAAATCCCTACTCCTGTATGGAAAAAATATTGAATTTGATTGCCAAATTATCGTAATTTAGAAGTATGGAGAATGTTACATTGGTTAATAAAGTTAAAATGATTAATCCTAGAGACTACTTTCTTTGATATTCCTTATATGACTTACTTATCTCAATAACTGTAATTGATTATAATGATATTTTAAACTAATACTGTAAAAATCAAAAAAAAATGTATGTGGTTAAGTGTAAGAGAGAGCCAAGATCCCTAACTTTGCCACTTAATAAATAAATAAATAAATAAATAAATAAATAAATAAATAAATAAATAAATAAATAAATAAATAAGTAAATAATGTCGTGAAATGAATCTGCGGAGAGATGGAGTAGTCCAACTGATGTTCCTTAACAGTGAGGAATAATAGGAATTACTTTTATTATCCATAGCAATTAGATACAAGGCAGAAATCACCATAATACTGTACCAGTAAAAGAGCCCGACTCTCAGATTAAATTTGATAGGGGAATGAAATAGAAATCTCAGGGCAAAACTGGATTAATTGTAGCTAGGGCTCGGTACAGGAGGTAGGGTCCTATCTACAGAAAAACTTTGACTCTGATTGTATAAGAGTTTATTCAAATATGTCATGAATTTACACATCACCTCTAAGTAGAATCGGACTGTCTTCCTCGTATTCCAATAGTATGGCTTGGGTTCTCCAGCTCACCAAGCCAAGCTGGTTGAAGCACGTTCCAGAAGACTCCAGGGATTCCAGGGACTCCAGATACTCCAGACAGAGGCAGCTGGACTGTCTGGATTAACGGCAAATAGAGATGTCTCGAACTCTGAGGCCCGGGTTGAACCCCGATGATCCAGGCGATGTTGTAGATAGTCACGTACTACCTCAGCCCAATGAGACTGAGAGGATTGATGTTCCCAAGGTCACTAGTAGCACTGAGTTCATGAACACCTTGGATGATCAACTTATAAGCAGAGATCTTGATAATTGTACATCAAGACTTCCAACACTCCTAAAATGATATGAGTGGTATTAATAATTTTAGAGTTCTTCACTAGCAAAATCTTCGTCTCTGAATAACGTTTGGCAACGAAAAAATACAAGTCCCTTCTTGTGAAATTATAGTTAAACTCAAAGTCATTACTGGCGAAGGTGCAAGTCTTTGCCTAAACTCGAACAAAAAAAAACACATGTCCATTCACTTGGAAGCCTGAATATATTTAAAGTTATTCACTGGTGAAATCCATAAAGTCTTTGAGTGACCATTGACGAAAACACAAGTCCATTCACATAAATAAATTCACTGACGAAATTTATAAATCTTTTAAACCGACACTGGCAAATGTACAAGTCTTTGAGTAAATGCAAGTGAAATCCTAACTTTTTTCAAAGCCGTTGGAAAGTTAAAGTTCATCACTGGCAATGTTAATCAATTACTGTCTATTAGAAGAATGAGTTCCTCAACAGTTGTAAATATTCCACGTAAAAAACACAAGTCCATTTTACGAACACTTAGAAAAGTTCCAATCTCGTTTACGTGTAAATAATATAAGTCCGTTCAGTGAACACTTAGAAAAATTCCAACTTCGAAGATATGTAAATAACACAAGTCCATTCAGTGAACGCTTAGAAAATTCCAGCTTCGAAGACACATGAAAATAATGCAAGTCAATTCAGTGAACACTTAGAAAATTCCAGCTTCGAAGACGCGTAAATAACTCAAGTCCCTTCAGTTAACACTTAGAAAAATTCCAACTTCGAAGACACGTAAATAATGTTCAGTGAACACTTAGAAGAATTCGGGCCTCGTACCCATGGAAATAATACAAGTCCATTTAGTTAACACTTAGAAAAATTCCAACTTCGATGACACGTAAATAATACAAGTCCCTTCAATGAACACTTGTAAATATTCCAAGTTCAATTACGAAGACTTAGAAAAATTTCTACCACACTCGAAGTCTTATGAGTCCAATTTATAAAACTT
Source organism: Anabrus simplex (assembly GCF_040414725.1). Taxonomy (NCBI): domain Eukaryota; kingdom Metazoa; phylum Arthropoda; class Insecta; order Orthoptera; family Tettigoniidae; genus Anabrus; species Anabrus simplex. The sequence goes on along the minus strand of NC_090271.1, from coordinate 84,119,585 downwards.
GGAAGAATCGTCTTCCCACACTTGTATAATGACAAAGTTCCACGATGATAGTAGCAGCAAGAGTGTCCTCGCTGACTACTCAGCCGAGACTGTGTGAATAGGCTACAGTAGGTCCCCTTTTTATTCAATCCGGGATGTCTACGTCATAATACGGTTTGATTGAATATCTCCCGAATCCCTCGATGGATTTGCTTGAAACTCGAGCATTGGGACGTTTAGGTGATCCCAAACAAGATGACATATCGCTCGACTCGCTAGCACAATTATTATAGAAATTTCCAAATTTTCTCCATCGAACTCACTAGAACAAGTGACGTGGAATCTAGAAAATACCAGTCAAGGCTGGCAACACGTGTTGAGTCGATCGGGCGGCCTAGCTAGCCCCTGTGGCTACGTCACAGCTCACAGTCGTCATACACTTCGCCAGCTGGTCCTCTTTGCTGGAAAACAAACCAGACGCGCTCGGAACATTACGCGTGGTAAATAAACGTAACTTATGCTCAAAAAATACTTATGTACTGGTCGTAACCGGTACAATACTTTTGTCGTCTGATGTCAATCTTGAAATTATAAGACATTGTTCAATTAGAGTTTAAAAATTCTTCAAGCGCTGCTGCCATAAAGGGCGCGTGGTTAAAACATAAATGTCTTATTTTTCCTACTTAAATATTCGGTGTATGGATAACATAAATATTTTGACTCAAACATGTTTACATTTTAATTTTAATATATATAGTTTCAGATTACATTTAATTCATAACTTGCACTAAACGTTTCAATAAATATTCAGTGAAAGAATAATGGTTCCTACTTGTCAGTGTTTAAATGTTAAAGTTCAGATTATCTTGAAAAAAATGCGATGTGTGGCAAAGATAACTCCGCCTAAAGGATTGTTCAATGAAAAAACATTTAGGAGTATTAATTACCTGAAAATAGAAACGGAAACCTAAGATGAAAATGATAATTCAAGGGTGGTTGTTGGGAGCTATAATACAAACATAGGTGTTCATGTCATCCTTGTGATGGTAATGTCATTTCTCCTTCAGGCATATCATCACTTTACGCTAGTTTTCCTACAGTAAAACTGACATTTGAAAATGAATTTGTAAGTAAATCTCAACAATATCAGAATTCATCAGATTATTTTTTCATACATTTCAACATAGTGTTCTCAGCTTTGTGTCCTCTTGTTATTTGGAGTTAGAAAAAAAATTATTTCTGAAAATGCAAGAACATTGAATTGATTTCTTGAAATGAAGGCTACATACAAGAGAATAAGCAGAATTAGTGTTAGGGAAAAAAATTTCGCGATAAATTGCTTTGAGCCACTCCTTACTTTTGTCTTGGTCTACAGGGAATTCGTGAATTGATAAGTGTCCCTTTGCTCTTTTTCCTGTTCAATGTACGAAAAGACACACAGCAGTACATGTTACAATACTTCCAAACGCAGTTAAAGAAAAATAAATCACTACACTACACAATAAAAATTAAGAAAGAATTGGCGCATAAATTAACATTCTTATTTAGGACGGAGTTATGGCGAGAAATTACTTTCAGCCACTCATTACATTTGTCCTTGTTGAGAGAATATTTCTGTTCGAAGTACAAAAAGGCGCACAACAATATCACATATTCCTAGACTTGTAAACACAATTTTAATAAATCAAATCACAACACTACATAATAAAAAATAAACTAATTAGCGCATAACTATTAACTCTCAATAACAAGCCAACAAACACCTCATTGCGAACACATTATCAACACCTACAACAGTAAAACAATATAAATGAAACCAGAAATGCGGTTTTGCGGTATAGAGCTTCCTGTCAGTGACTTAGGAGGCCAGCCCTCCAGCGGAATTTGGTGAAACTTTCCAACAGCTTTATGCCCGGCTTCACAAGCGATTGTCAAGGCCAGCATAAGGAAAGCAGCGAGGGATCCATTCGCCCGTGGTTGAGGGAGGGAAGATAGAATCATGATGTTCGGCACGCACGTTGACATGACCAGTGGCCATACGATAGGCAAATTTTATGATTCTAGCTGTCACATGAGTATCAAAAATATAAAGTAGTATGTGAAAACTGTGCAAAATGTCACCCCATTCAATTAATCTAACTCAATCTAACCCATAAATATAGGAAATCGAGAATATGCCATGGAACCAGCCATGTAGAACACTGAAGGAGGCTTCTGATGGTGAAGTCCGTTTGTAGATATGTCGTACAGTTTCAAAGCAGTAACTCTCGAAATAAAGGTCTGCACATCTAGACGTGTCCATGCGTATCTATGTAAATAAAGTTATAGGGGGTCCCCTGTCTGTAATTTCGTTTGTTTTGCCAATTTTTCAGATAATTTATTCGTTTTAGGTCAACTCAAGACCGAATCGGTGGTTTTTATTTTTCATGTCTGTCTGTTTGTCTGTTTGTCTGTTCCACCATCACCACGAAACGGCTGGATAGATCTCGACCAAACGTCATATTTGGTATATACTCATCCCGGGAAAGGTTTTGACATGCATATCATTTCAAAATCTTTGAATAAACGGGGGATTTATAAGAAAACCAGAACTGTTTTCCTCCATTTTCTCTTATACTATTGATTTTCTGTAAAATCCGTGGACTGTATGTGAAATGTCTCTTCATTATAAATATTTTTTATGTTCATAATTTATCTTACTCTTCAAATGACGGAGAAAATTACTATTTTCAGCGGGTATCGTGCTCTACATTGAGTGACCGACAGACCGACAACGAACCTGCAGGTTGCCATGGCAACATCTCTGATTGCTTGCGAGCAGGGAAGTAACGTATTGCCATTTTCGTCATCATTCCTGTAAATTCGTGGTTGTTCCTTTGGTAAAAAGCAAGAGAGACGTCAATCGGAGATTCTGCGGGATATTGGCGGAATATTGTTGGAGGTTATAACCACCCTCGAATACCTTAAGTAATAACACCATTAGTCATCTTCTTAACTGTGTACCAAAATAACACTGCACCTAAATTTCACCTCCATTACCACTTTCTTATATCCGTAACATCATTGAGAACCCATGCAAGTGCCCAGATGGTTTTTCTCTTCCCAGACGGCAGTGGAGGATGCTAAATCGAATTAGGACCGGCCAAGGTAGATGTGGAGCCACTCTCTTCAAATGGGGATGGAAGACATCACCGCAATGTGACTGCGGACAAGGGGAACAGACAGTGGAACACCTTGCATTTGAGTGTCCTTTACGTAGTTACAGAGGCTCTATTGAGGACTTAAACTGTGTCTCAAACGAAGCTCTTCTCTGGCTATTAAATTTTGACATGGAACTTTAGTTACGAGCTTGAGATGGTAGTTGTATATATTGTAAATAATATTGTATTCATCATACGCTAAATAAATAAATAAATAAATAAATATCCGTAACTCATACCATCATAGTTTATTGAGGGACATTTGATTTTCCAATACATCCTCCCGGTATTTAACATATATGTCATATGTCATTAATTTCAACTTTCCCAACTGTATTAATTTCTTCTTTAATTACTCCGTATGTATACGAGTGCTAATCCCGAAACTTGGACACTCTTTTATTTGAGGGAATATTCCGAACTGCGCAAATGTATAACTTTTGGTCACGGAAAATATCGGAATATGGATGCAATTTTAACGACGGTGCAGACCTTCGTTTCGGAATAATTGGTGGCTAAACGGTAAGTCGTATCACAAAAGAGTAAGCACAATCGCGTTTCATTTTGGAGAGATCTACAACTTTGGTCCTATGACTTTTTGACGTATCTCTATCCTTTATACGTTAAATAGAACTGCATTTCTCGAGTTCAAGTTAATTTTGTACGTATATGTTATCGTTTGGCACATTTATAGGAAAGATGCAATCAATACATTGGGCACGCACATTGACATGACCAGTGGCATTATGTGCGTCAAATGTTATGATTCCAGTCTCACATGAGTATTAAAAATAAAGTAATATGTGAAAACTGTACCAAATTTCTTCCCGTTCAATAACTAACTGAATCTAACCCATAAATATAGGAGATACGAGAAAATGTCATAGGACCAACCATGTAGAACACTGAACGAGGCGTCTGATGGTGAAGTCCGTTTGTAGATGCAATTTAATACAGTCTTCCTCACTACCTTTACAGTAATTTACGGAGAAATCCGTATACAATGTAGAATACCGTAGCGAAGCACGGGTACATTTGCTAATTCAATTAATAAATTCCATGGGAATTATTATTTCCCTTGACTTTACCTAAACTATGAGGTCTCATTACATTAACAGACGCGTTTTACGTACATCCAGAAGTAATAAATTTAGAAAACATGCATGCAATGTACTTAACAATAAAGGTCTGCCTTTCAACAGCCATAGTTTTGCAAAGAATGCTCCCAATCCGTATACAGCCTATTACATTCCCAATTACAACTCGTATCATTCGCTTAACTCGCCTTAATCGATCAGCTGATAGCTTTGGCACGCTTCCTACGGTACGGCTTGTATATTACGAAGGCATGGTACAAGCTTCTGAAGATGGTGGCGGAAGTTTACGGTATAAAATATCATAATTCCTGCCGATGGCTCAGAGTTATTCACCATATTTGGTTTCACCTTTCTTGGTTTTCCTTTCCCACGTTCCTCTGATAATATTTCACAGATTTATTGTTCTCTTTGGCTCTTTCTTCTTTCTGTTTCGTATCTTAAAAATCATATAATATACGTATATATCTCATTCACATATTTATCTCTGATTTTTCTTATTTCTTTGCAGTTGTTTGTTTCATTTCTTTACTGCGTACAATGTATTAAATTTTTTTATCGTCTTGTCATACAGTTTAATCCTTCCTAAGTCATATATTCCTGTTGTAAAAGCCAAGGATGAGACAGAGACAAGTGGATGAAAGTAAATTTATTCTGCCCTATTTCGAAAAGCATAGGGAATTGTAAACACTGTATTTTACCAGACATGGCTCTGAGCTTTACTATGACCTTAGAATGTGATGAATTTAAACTCTGCGATGTTCTAGTTCTCTCTGAACTATTATATTTTATCTATATATTAAAAGCTTCACTGACTGAATGCTTACTCACACGTGCCCAATAGCTGTACCAAGTAACGTGAAATTTGGACACTTAATTTATCTTATGTCGTAGGCAAGGAAAGAGAAAGGATTTATGAATAGCGGCATGCTAAAGGAGTGAAAAGGTGTTTAATATTCCTTTAAAAGAATGTCCATATCTCAAGAGGCCAAACTCACCACATAAACTCCTTATTGAAAATAAACAAAGATGCGTTTGAGCGTCTTATCTAAATTTCATTTTTTATGCGGGTGAATAGAAAATTCTCTAGGTGTCCACATCTCGCGTATCGTATGAGGAGGAGAGGTGAAAGTGAGCTTATAAAATCATCGTTGAAAACGTGAAAACACATGTTGATCGTCATTCGAAATTCATGGTTAATAGAGAACGGGACAGGTATTAATATCTCATACTTCACTGATATACAAGTCTGAATGTTGATCTGTTTATCTGTCAGTCTGCATTTAAAGCTACTTGACCGATTGATCTCAAATTTAGCAAGCTTATAACATATGGAGTACATTCTAGAAATGGAAGGAGTTGTTCTTTTATTGAAACAGTTATAGTTGTTCCTGTTCCGGAGAAATGTTGTATTCAAATAAGAGCTGCAAGGGCGTAGGAGGAAGAAGAATTAGAAAATATCAACAAACTTCATGTATGTTGTGTATGTATGTTAAGTCATCAGCCCTAAGGCTGGCTGGATTCTCAACAGGTCGGCCATCAGCTGTCATAGACAGCCTAGGCATCACTGAGGAGGCGTACTAGGGAAATGAGCAGTGAGGTAGTCTCCCGTTGCTTTCCTCACCGAGCCAGAAGTTGCTATTACATATCAGTCTGCCAAGCCCACTGAAATGCATGCACCGACCGACCTTATGAGCAACATTTTCATACCATAGCAGGGACTGGCTGCACAAGGAATGGCATTACTAGCATCGCTCATTCACTCATAATGTTAATGATCCTAAAATAGGAATTAACTATTTTTCGGTTTTTCACACCATATTAAAACTGTATTCAAAATTAATTGTTAGGATATCTTTTGACGCCCCTAATTTACAAATTGCAGTAGATAGCACAACACAAAAGGACGTAAACCGCTGTGAAAAACACTAGTATTTACGATGCACGTGTATTAATGAAACGATAATGAATAGGAACAAAGATTAGTAATAATCAGTTCCATGCATAGTTACCGCAGTTTCACTGTCTGTCGAATTCCTGACAATGACGCGCGCCTTTTACAATTTCATATTTCGCGTATTCCTTTCCCAGGCCCCTTGTTGCTCCACTGCTGTTCATTGCAGCTAATGACTAGTTCCAAAGAACATCGGACGCGGTTTAGAGAACTAAAACTTGGTTATGTGAATATGCAGGCCTTTTACTGGTTGCAAATAATTAGTACTATTATTGACTATTTAAATTGACATTGGTGGTGAGACTAAACATATTGGTGTCATTCAATTGCATTATTAGGACCGACGTATGAATATGTGACAAGCAAACTAACCAATAAATGCTAACTCTTATATACTTTTCAACAATAGCAAATATTATGATAGACATCTATAAATAAAGTCTCCCTATTTTAAAAAACACAAAATAGTTGCATGAAAAATTTATTGGCACCAGACACACCAATGCTGGGGCCATTTTTTCGTCGTAAATCACCACCAGGATTGAGACTCTTGTCATAACGTGGGATCAACTTTTTTATTCTGGTATTGTAGAAGTCTGCCAATCAGCATGTGACATTCCTCCTCAGCTCTTCATCCGTGTGAGCATGCTGACAGGAGGACAGAAATTTCTTGAGGTGCAAGAAAAGATGAAAATCACTGGGAGTAAGATCAGAACTGTACGGTGGGTGATCAAACACCTCCCAGCAGAACTCCTGCAGAACAGTTGCTAAGCGCCGAGCGTACGTGGCCGAGCATTGCTGTGGTTCAGCACAACACGTGCATTGAGCATTCCACGCCTCGTGTTTGGAATGGCCCAACGCAATTTCCACAGAAACTTGATCACAGACCGAACCTCGCAGGTGGCGGGAGAAGGAATACGAGCCGCCATTTCGAGCCACTGCTGCTGCGCTACTGAGACCAGGCGGAAATTGTCCGGCCGGTATATGATTGCTACGTCATAGATCTGTTGCGCATGCTCTTATATCCCGGCTAAATACGTTAACTTTGCAAGAAAAGGAATAGGGAAACTTAGTTTCTGGTTGGCCTACGTGGTAGATATTACAGTACACTAAAACACGGATATCACATAATTATACTCTACGCTATTCTAGTATCATAAATCATAGTTATAGATAATTACAAAGGTTAAAAATGTATGAATTTGAAAATCTCTGAACTAATGATGTGTCAACAAGGCTTTATGTGGTAAAGGGATGTTATGTGTCACGTTATGGTCAATTATCATTTGCATAAAGGATTAGGGACCGTTGACGTAGATATTAGGCCCCTTTAAACAACAAGCTTTAACAGCATATAGAATTATTCATTGCTAAGCTCGTTGATGATAATACAACATGTATATATCGCCGTAGCGCATCGAAAAACCGTTCTTTATGACTATGATGAGGGAGGAAATACTGATCCGCAGCACATGTATCACTTAGAATGAAAATTCGTTGATACAGTTCAGGTAATACTGAACCTTAGATGACAGAACATTTCTGGTCAGAGTTCTAAGCTGAAATATTAACACAGCGGTTTCTCTAGGCGCAATGACGATATAATTTCTGTACTGGTTTTCTCTTACTTGTTTCTTTCGTTCTAGCTGCTTTTGAACAAAAAGGTAGATAATGTAACCGTATCGGTAATTTGGATATTTATTTAGAAATTAATTTAAGGAAAGAAGACAATTTTCAAGCTTCTTTGTTCGTATGGAAGAGAGGTTGCTCCATACTGAACCATTCTGTTCATGGAGCAATTGTATTAATTTGAGTATTGGATATTGGAATAATACTAGGCCACCCACGAAGCCGATGTCTTACAGTATATGTCATAAAGGGGTCCAGAAGAAGCGTTCTTATGTGAAGTGAGCGCGAGCGTCATTATGAGAAATCTCCAGAACCCATTAGAAGGAGTTATGTCCAAAGCGAAGCCTCTTGATGAAGCTTGGGGACGCTCTCCAGTTCCCGGCTAAACTTATTCTAGGAGGGAAGAATGAAATAAATTAATATCTTTGGTTACAGAAGAGTTGCATTGGATTTGAGACAAGAATTGCAACCTGTATTATATCTGCTTTATTTTGATAGGCATTAGGGCTGCATTAATTAATGCATTCGCTAAGTTGCGCTCATGATAATTAATGCGGGAAAATTTTCCCGGGCACGCTAAGATTGCACGCAGCCAAGTGGCTTGATGACGCGACCCGGAATTATAAATTAAGGCCGCCAGGGCATATCAGAGTCATTCGTAGACCGAGAGGCTGCAGGAACGAATCGTCATACGGCGTGTTGGTACTGAGAACAACGCTTTGTCTTCAAGCTACAACGACTACCTGTACTGCTATTTCTGCAAAGATGTAAGTAATCAACTTGAATATTCAGATGAATTGAAGATTTTACCGGTGAGATTATGCTATGGGGAGATGAGGTACTGCTTATAAGAGACGAATGAGCTAGTAGCTTCATATTTCTGTAAGGTCAAGGGATTTCGGACGAAATGCTAGAATTAATATTGGCTCAGGTTAGAAATTCTAAAACTATATGTTGTCCATGTGATAGGGTGATAGAACAGTGACGGAGTGTAGTGAAGAAACTCTTGTGTACCAGGTTAAAACTTTGAACGAGACTTGGTCAGTGTAACGTGTGAGACACGCTAACAGTGAAGACAGGCATCGAGTTTGGACAGTCTGTAATATATGAATTTATTTTCAGTTACCCCAGCATCAAGTCAGAACGAGTGTGTGACAGCATCATTCCAAAGAAGCCACAACCAGGAGCTGAAGCCAACACAACAACGGGCATCGATCCAGGGACGTTGGGAGCACCTGACCAGCACAACATCGAAGAGGACACCTTCCGACTACAGAGGGATCTGTACGAAGACGCCACACCAGCAAGAATGTCTCCAAATGGTCAGCAGTATCTGATGCAAGCTCTGCAGTCTATCAGAATGTGGTAGATCCAGTGGTCCACAGGGATGGCCGCTCCGCTATGTCCTCTTCAGAATGCTAAATTAAGGTCAGAGCTTTCCAATTCTGTTTCAAGCATGTCATTTAAATTTAGATAGGTATATGGGGGCCGTCAGTCAGCAGAAATTTGTGGGAATAGGAGAATTTCCCTTGTAATTTAGAGCTAGGCCTCAAACTCGAACCCCGTACTTTAAGGTAGATGTTATTGGTAGAGTCCTTGTTAGCGTATTTATAGTTCATTTTGATTGCGTTATTTTAAGTACGTGTTTTTGTAAGGGTCTGATTGAACTCATTTTGTCATAGGAGGTTAGTCTACAGATAGGTACTTTTATTAGATCACATTCAGGCATTTGTTTCTGCAGACGTAGAAGTGTATAATTATGACCAAGTTGTGACCAAGCCGTGACCAGTAATTCACCCAGATTCATTAATAGAGCGAGCGAGTCCAGGTATTTGAGAGATTTGAGCCCATAAGAGGCAGAAGTAAGATTTGCAGTCGGCCTGAGAGAGCCCAACCATTGAGAGTTTTTTGATGATATTGTGGAAATGCCTAGTATGGCCATGCGACGATCGCTTAAGGAATAGTGTTTTGTAGCACCAGGATTTAGCCCATGAGAGGCATAAGTAAGATGAGCGAGATTGCTGAAGGTATCGAGACGAGGGCAGATCGCCCAGGTATATTTAAATGAGGGCTTTAGCAGCTGACTACGTGAAGTGTTCTTTTGAAAGGCGAGATTTTAGCCTGGCTCCCCGGTAGAGCTCATAAATTAGGGGACTGCCGCAAGTGGTGGGGTGAGAATGGAGGTCATTGAGCTTGACGTCACAGGCGGGTGTGTTGGTCGTCTGCAGTATTTCAAGTATGTCAGAAGGGGAAGAAACGACCTTCGTGGTTTGAGAGCAGAGAGAGATTTGTTTTATCTCCTATTTGTTTTTCGTAAGATTTTAACTCTGGCCCGTTTTTATACTGATACCCATGTATGTGTTGATTGGATCCTTTTATATTGTTGGCATAGGTATCTTGGACACCTTACCTGTCATAGGACTAGGGTTCGTGACCAAGTCAGGTCATTGTAGATTTGGTAGTGATTTTGTTTGTACCGGGGTTCGACGGCGCGAGGCATTGTAAATTTTATGGGAATCATTGTTTTTGTGTCAGTAAGCAGATATCCATCTTTCTAAACTTCGTTACTTACCCTATGGTTACATGCTTGTTGCAGCTCACGGATTCTCGTGAAGGCAGTGAACTGATAGTCATCGGCTCAGCGTCATTTTTCCATCTCATATTAAAATGATATTTTATTTGTAAATAATTCAATTTTATGTAATAAATCCCAATTTGTTAAAATTTGAATGCAGCGGTGTTTTCTGTTAGATATTTTATTTTAATTTTTTATTTAGTCGAATTCTTACCTGAGTAGGCACATGTCCTAGTGTTTGAGCTTTATGTTGCCCCATTATACCCATATTATCCCTGAGAAGAGCGCTCTCCCGGCTGATTGAAGAGGACAGTGTTCAGGTAAGACTATGTGCACCAGCTCACGTCTGTGAGAGTTCGTTCACTACTGTACTCTAGGTTCGAGACCGGCCTTTGCCTGGACGGAACTTTATAGTGCAGTAGGGCACATAGTTTAATTGGCTGGCGCCCAACGTGGGGCTCGATATTGCTGTAATGAGGGCTGCCCAGACAGTGTAAACATAGCGCCATAGTATTAATGGCGCCGAGCAACGTGGTGGCCGAAATTCCGTAAAAGGGGCCATAGCACCATTGTATAAATGGCACTAGCCATCGTGTTGGCCGAATTTTCGTAAAGGGCTAACCATAGCGCCACGGTATTAATGACGACGAGTAACGAATGGCCCGATATTTCAGTAAAAGGGACCATAGCGCCTTTGTCTACATTGTGAACTTGGTGTGGCTAACTGAGGACCCGATATTGCAGTAAGGAGGGTCATACAGTTTATTTTATTATGCCGTCAGGTGATGCTTGATATTTGTGTAAACGAGCTCACATAACCAAGTGGTATTTTACTGATTTTCCCCATAAAATAGGGCTATAGGTCATAATGTGTGTCTATAAAAGCAGGACCGGATATTTCGGTAAATAAAGGTCGTGCAAGGCTGGATTTCAGGCATATGTTATGACAGCTGCATTCAATTATGTGTTGTGCAGGTATACCAAGTTTGGTCTGTGATCTGTACTGTTAGAGTGGTGATATATTTGGAGTATGTTGTTAAACTTGTGAGGTTGAATGACTGCCAGTTCAGAGAGATATTTTGTGATGTTCTGTCTTGGATCTTACCATTAGTTTATGGATATTGCTGTTGGTGGTGTTTAGCGAGGAGGTGCTGATTTTGTGGTTTTCTTGTAGTGATGGAGGATATTCGTGCGGGGATTTGACCTGCAAGGTGTTGTGTTTTACAGGTGTATAATCGGATAGCTTGGATTTGTGCATGTGGTAGTTTTTGCTGGTTTATGACATTTTGTGGGAGAATTTTATGTTATGTTGTATATATATTTTGTATCATAGTGTTGTACTGACGGTTACCCTATGTTTGAATGACATGATATTAGATTGAGGTAGCCAATTTAGGCTTTGAAAGTTCGAGAGTTTAGCAGTAGGAACATTTTGATAAATTAGAAAGAGTAGGAAATTTATAGTATTTGAAATTTAATCGAGGACATACGGAGCGGGTTTTCCCGCCGGACTTTATGACAAGTGAGTTGGATGTCGGTAGACATGGGTGAGGTGCTGAGGCACATGAGCGATCAGCTAAAGGATCTATTAAATGCACAGACTACGCTTAGAGAGGATGTAGGAGAGATTAAAGGACAACAGATTAGGGATAAAGAGCAGATGAAAGAACAATTTGTGGCGCTTAAAGAGGAACTTAGGGAAGATATAGGTGAACGTTTGAACGAACAAGTGACTAGGAATCGTGAGCTATTGGTTCAGAACGGTGAACGTTTGAACGACCAAGTCAGTGCACAATTTAAAGAACAAGAAATTAGGAACTCGGATCAGATAAAAGAACTTAAAGTACACGTAACCGAGCAACTTACTGAGAAAATCGCGGAGTGCGAAGAAAAGGTGACCGAACAAGTAGTACGCACCGAAACACGGGTAGCTAACCAACTAACTGAGCTAAGGGAACACACTAGCATTCGTTTGGAGAAATTGGCCTCTGAAAATGAAGCAACTAGGGAAACCATAGCAGAATTAGATACCAAAATAGAGAATGTACGGCTGTGCTGTGTTACCACGACTCAGAAGTTGAGTCAACAGATGGAAGAATCGCACAGAACGGTAGAGAAGCAAATTCGGGAAGTAAAGAATCGTATCGAGGGAATAGAACAGCGCATGGAAGAAAAAGATAAGGAGACCCAGTCCGAACTGAGAACCGTTAAAGAAGACCTGGTAGCAGCAATAGATCGCATAGACCATACGCAAGAGAGGCTAAAAAAAATAGAGCAGAAAGTAGAAGACAGTATGGAGGCGAGGACTCGCGAAGGAGTTGGGAGGAAAGAGCAAACCACGGAAGAGAATAAGGAAGGTAAAGTCGGCGATAAGGTGTCCGAGGAGGAAATTATCAAAGAAGTTCAGCAGTCTGATTCACCGGTTGAACCGCCCGAAAATGAAGTGGTGCGAATGGAGCAATCTGATACAAACAGTCCAATGGTTCAGGAGGCAGAAACAGAAAGGGAAGATACACCAAGAAACGAGAATATTACTGTAGCCTCAGAAGAAGGATTGAATGACACGACAAGCACGGAGGTGGAGACTGACCAAAGCAAGGAAGCTGGGGAAACGGCAACTTTGGTTTGGCTACAGGAAGGAGAAGAAGAGCAGTTCAAGAGTCACATTGTGCAGAGATCTGGCAACATAGCCATAGTCCTGTCAGAAGGGGCCGAGCTCAAGTACTACGCGACGACGTCTGAGGGCGAAGACCTCGTAAATTCTGCGCTAGAAGAAGAAAGTCTGGAATGTGTGACAGCATCCAAGGGCGAGGCAACGGATATAGGAAGGGAAATCGCGAACGAAGTGACCGGGATTTCTGGACGACGAGAAATGGGAGACCCGACCGGGAACGCACAAAATAATCAAAGGGAAACGGTTGGAAAGTATCTTCAAGAAATAGCAGCCGGTAATGAAAGAGACGATCAATGGTATAACCAGCACTCGAAGCGAAATAAAGGAAAGAGAACTAAGTCATACAAGAGACGCAAGAAGAACCAAAAATACCGATACCAGTTTGGTTGGTTCGGGAAACAAGTGAGAATACGTCGTAGGTGGAAGATTGGAACCATCAAGAGAAAGAAGAAGCGGCGAAAAGAAGATATGAAAGAGGGACGAATTCTTGAACCGAGAAGCTACGTGGAACAGTTGAGGAGAAAACGTGCTGTTGCGAAGAGGTGGCTTTCCGCATGTCGTGAAATAAGGCGGAAGAAAAGTGACTGGAAAACCGAGAGAAAGGAATGTCTCTTACTCCACAAAAGAAAGAGCGGAACAGAGAGAGGGAACCTCTCTAACTACAGAAGGAAACAAACATGTGGTGCCAGGAACCTCTGCAGGCTAGAAGGCCGCATGAATGAGACAGGGTGTGAAGAAAGTTGCGAAATGGCTGTGAGACAGGGAACTTCTGTAAGTTTGGCAAATAGAAGAGCCATTTAGATAAACACCACTGTATATAAGTGGTATTGTAAATAGAAAACTGATGATAACCAGTAGTTATAAATTTATTTTATGAATTATATTAATTGAACATCATGACGAAGGAAGAGAATTTAAGATGAATTTAACAGGGATCCTCAACTAGCTCAAGAGATATGTGTTAATAACGTTGCAGAACACTTAAAAGCACAGGCTGAGAAGCGGCTGCGTAGAACTAGGAATAAAAAATTTCATAGACCTTTACAAGTGGGCGAGTTAGTGTTAGTTAAGACACCCACTGTCTCTAACCCTACAGAGAGATACTACCATAAGTTCGCTGAGCTATACACTGGACCGTATAGAATAATTCATAGTTATGAAAATAACTCATACAAGGTACAAAGCTTGGACGCTACAGTGACTAAGGTCTTTAACTCATCAAACCTTAAGCCCTTTTTCCAACCCGGCCAATATCAATTAGACAATCAAGAAGAAGAAGAAGAAGAAGGAGGCGAAGAAGAGGAAGAAGAACCTGAGGACGAAGAGACCGAAAATATTGCCAGAGAGGAGGTTATCATTCCGGAAGAAGATGAAAATGACAGCGAAGAAGAACAACCAGAGGTACCCAATGGTGAAGAAGAAGCAGAAGAAGAAGTGAATATGATTTCTCCAGGCGACCAGCAACAGCTATTTGAGCAGCGCGAAGAAACGGAGTGTCAAGACTGCGAGAGTAACCACCGGAGATTTCTAGCTCTGCTGGATGCCTATTACCAAGTTAGGAAGGATAGGGAGGCTATCATGTCTGTCGCTGAAGATAGTCCCATGCCCTGAAGTTTTGAATATTGACAGCAGATATAATTGCAATGAGAAAATGATCTTGGAATTTGGGAAAATAAAATTCTTGACAAAATTTTATTTTGTCGTTCACGAGGGGCTATGAACCATTCTGTTCACGGAGCAATTGTATTAATTTGAGTATTGGATATTGGAATAATACTAGGCCACCCACGAAGCCGATGTCTTACAGTATATGTCATAAAGGGGTCCAGAAGAAGCGTTCTTATGTGAAGTGAGCGCGAGCGTCATTATGAGAAATCTCCAGAACCCATTAGAAGGAGTTATGTCCAAAGCGAAGCCTCTTGATGAAGCTTGGGGACGCTCTCCAGTTCCCGGCTAAACTTATTCTAGGAGGGAAGAATGAAATAAATTAATATCTTTGGTTACAGAAGAGTTGCATTGGATTTGAGACAAGAATTGCAACCTGTATTATATCTGCTTTATTTTGATAGGCATTAGGGCTGCATTAATTAATGCATTCGCTAAGTTGCGCTCATGATAATTAATGCGGGAAAATTTTCCCGGGCACGCTAAGATTGCACGCAGCCAAGTGGCTTGATGACGCGACCCGGAATTATAAATTAAGGCCGCCAGGGCATATCAGAGTCATTCGTAGACCGAGAGGCTGCAGGAACGAATCGTCATACGGCGTGTTGGTACTGAGAACAACGCTTTGTCTTCAAGCTACAACGACTACCTGTACTGCTATTTCTGCAAAGATGTAAGTAATCAACTTGAATATTCAGATGAATTGAAGATTTTACCGGTGAGATTATGCTATGGGGAGATGAGGTACTGCTTATAAGAGACGAATGAGCTAGTAGCTTCATATTTCTGTAAGGTCAAGGGATTTCGGACGAAATGCTAGAATTAATATTGGCTCAGGTTAGAAATTCTAAAACTATATGTTGTCCATGTGATAGGGTGATAGAACAGTGACGGAGTGTAGTGAAGAAACTCTTGTGTACCAGGTTAAAACTCTGAACGAGACTTGGTCAGTGTAACGTGTGAGACACGCTAACAGTGAAGACAGGCATCGAGTTTGGACAGTCTGTAATATATGAATTTATTTTCAGTTACCCCAGCATCAAGTCAGAACGAGTGTGTGACAGCATCATTCCAAAGAAGCCATAACCAGGAGCTGAAGCCAACACAACAACGGGCATCGATCCAGGGACGTTGGGAGCACCTGACCAGCACAACATCGAAGAGGACACCTTCCGACTACAGAGGGAGCTGTACGAAGACGCCACACCAGCAAGAATGTCTCCAAATGGTCAGCAGTATCTGATGCAAGCTCTGCAGTCTATCAGAATGTGGTAGATCCAGTGGTCCACAGGGATGGCCGCTCCGCTATGTCCTCTTCAGAATGCTAAATTAAGGTCAGAGCTTTCCAATTCTGTTTCAAGCATGTCATTTAAATTTAGATAGGTATATGGGGGCCGTCAGTCAGCAGAAATTTGTGGGAATAGGAGAATTTCCCTTGTAATTTAGAGCTAGGCCTCAAACTCGAACCCCGTACTTTAAGGTAGATGTTATTGGTAGAGTCCTTGTTAGCGTATTTATAGTTCATTTTGATTGCGTTATTTTAAGTACGTGTTTTTGTAAGGGTCTGATTGAACTCATTTTGTCATAGGAGGTTAGTCTACAGATAGGTACTTTTATTAGATCACATTCAGGCATTTGTTTCTGCAGACGTAGAAGTGTATAATTATGACCAAGTTGTGACCAAGCCGTGACCAGTAATTCACCCAGATTCATTAATAGAGCGAGCGAGTCCAGGTATTTGAGAGATTTGAGCCCATAAGAGGCAGAAGTAAGATTTGCAGTCGGCCTGAGAGAGCCCAACCATTGAGAGTTTTTTGATGATATTGTGGAAATGCCTAGTATGGCCATGCGACGATCGCTTAAGGAATAGTGTTTTGTAGCACCAGGATTTAGCCCATGAGAGGCATAAGTAAGATGAGCGAGATTGCTGAAGGTATCGAGACGAGGGCAGATCGCCCAGGTATATTTAAATGAGGGCTTTAGCAGCTGACTACGTGAAGTGTTCTTTTGAAAGGCGAGATTTTAGCCTGGCTCCCCGGTAGAGCTCATAAATTAGGGGACTGCCGCAAGTGGTGGGGTGAGAATGGAGGTCATTGAGCTTGACGTCACAGGCGGGTGTGTTGGTCGTCTGCAGTATTTCAAGTATGTCAGAAGGGGAAGAAACGACCTTCGTGGTTTGAGAGCAGAGAGAGATTTGTTTTATCTCCTATTTGTTTTTCGTAAGATTTTAACTCTGGCCCGTTTTTATACTGATACCCATGTATGTGTTGATTGGATCCTTTTATATTGTTGGCATAGGTATCTTGGACACCTTACCTGTCATAGGACTAGGGTTCGTGACCAAGTCAGGTCATTGTAGATTTGGTAGTGATTTTGTTTGTACCGGGGTTCGACGGCGCGAGGCATTGTAAATTTTATGGGAATCATTGTTTTTGTGTCAGTAAGCAGATATCCATCTTTCTAAACTTCGTTACTTACCCTATGGTTACATGCTTGTTGCAGCTCACGGATTCTCGTGAAGGCAGTGAACTGATAGTCATCGGCTCAGCGTCATTTTTCCATCTCATATTAAAATGATATTTTATTTGTAAATAATTCAGTTTTATGTAATAAATCCCAATTTGTTAAAATTTGAATGCAGCGGTGTTTTCTGTTAGATATTTTATTTTAATTTTTTATTTAGTCGAATTCTTACCTGAGTAGGCACATGTCCTAGTGTTTGAGCTTTATGTTGCCCCATTATACCCATATTATCCCTGAGAAGAGCGCTCTCCCGGCTGATTGAAGAGGACAGTGTTCAGGTAAGACTATGTGCACCAGCTCACGTCTGTGAGAGTTCGTTCACTACTGTACTCTAGGTTCGAGACCGGCCTTTGCCTGGACGGAACTTTATAGTGCAGTAGGGCACAATACTGCGCAACACATCCGACTGCGTGGAGCAGAAGTCAAGAGTTCCATGGCTTGAAAAAAAAAACAATGTGAGAGCGTGAGCCAAGGGAGGACAAGGAAAACAATGACCGGATCACAGTAATGCCAACGTGAAGTGTGATTTTAGATGGTATATTCCTACAAAATCGTCTTGATTTATAAGGGAACATTGGCATGTCAAAATTGTGGATATTAGATCCTTACCAAAATTACAACTGAGCTTAAGATATCATTGTGGATAAAATGACGCCGCTAGGGATGATCTAATTGTGAGTAGAGTGGCCACGCCAGCAGAGAACCCAGACGCCGAACGAGGAATTCCAGGGGGAATGCTGATATTTGATCGCTGATAGTTATTAAACTACTGATCGATTTGTTTTCCGCATCGGATCAAATGATATTGATTCGAGGGCCACACAATGAATGGCATCGCCAGTACTGTAGAACCCGTCGAGCTTGACAAATGAAAATTGGAGTGAGGACCACTGCCTTACTAATCTTTGAACCAGGGTGAAATTATATAAGAGCCTGCCTGTTAGGGGAGAGAGACACTTGACGCGAAGTATTCAAGGTAAACACGTGGTCGGCGAGTGCTCTGGCCTTGCCTTTGTTAGGCCTCGTTAATGCGCAAATTATCGATACGCGGTGTTACGCACTCTCTACAACTTCAAATGCTTTCCATATATTCTTACCGTCTGCCTACTTCGCCGCTTATTATTCTTGAAAAGTTGATAAAATATAATCTTGTTTAAATTGATTTTCTGTTTGGATAGCTTCACCTTGTGTTTTCCCTTCTCTCATCCTTTTTGGTTACTTTATATTCTGTACCTACCACGGATAACCCTCTGGTTTTGTCTGGCATCGCTTCATTGCTTGCTAATATTGTATATTTTCGGAATCAGTAACCAGATTGCGAAACTCTATGTTCGATATATCCTTCTGTGGTCTCGCATATTTCCACCAGTCTTTTGGTACCGTCCTGTTCTGACAGTGGCACAGACTGATCACGGTCGATGCGATGTTTTCGTAACTGAATTATTTGTGGATAACTGCACGTATATTTCTTTATATTTGCTACTATTCCATCGCCTTCGTGCTGCTTCTTATTCTTTAAAATATATAAAAAAACAGTTGTACATCGCCATAACCACAACTTCATGCAACATTTGTTAGCAGAGCGTTCTGTTCCACCACCTGGTATCACACCTTCTCCCCACCAACGTCGCTACCTTCGCTTTCCGTTTCACCTCCCCACCGATGGTTTGTTCACCTATTACATGTTTCTGCTCTAAAGGTCAGGCACACATTTCTAAGTACTGCACTACCTCACCTTCGGGAAACTCCTCTCACGCGCGTCGTATCATTGGGGAAAATCTGCCTTCAATTACCTTCTCTTCTGTTCAAAATGCTTTTCTATCTCTTTCTCTTATAAATAATGCTTCATTTGTTCCTCTCACTTCTTATGTTTTGATAACTGTTAATAATTTGCCCTCGATTGTTCTTTTAGATTCTGGTGCCGCTGTATCCCTCATTAGTTTATGGTTTTTTGAATCATTAGAAGTTATCTTTTCTCATTGCAGTATGTCCCATCTCCCCAGCAATATGTTTCAGCATCTAATCAACCCCTACATGTTCTTGGTACTGTCTCTTTACATATTAATATGCAGTATTTTTCCTGGCCCTTTACCTTCCTCGTAGTTGAAGATACGCCATAACCACAACTTCACGCAACAGTGGTAGGAAAGACTATGTGAGGTGTCTGTAAATATATAAAAAGTTGTAGTTTAGTTTGCATGAGTAGAGATAGTGATGGGTGTATATTTGTGTGAGAAATGCACTGTGCCTGGACTCAAAGCTCCGTCCACCCAATGTATATAAAGTTCCATTCTTATAACCAGTTGAGTTTCGTTTCCTTTCATTTTATTAAAATCACTCTTTTCACGTTAAATAATCAAACCCGGGTCCTTGTGAGGAATAGATGTGACGAGATGAGACGGCGTGGACGCATAAGTAGTTCAATAAAGCACTGAATGTGATGAAATGGTGCGGTTGAATTGGATAAGTGCCGCAAATGTTTCTTGAAAATATGCTTCTTTTTTTTTTTTAGACGAGATTCTTAGTCCGACAAGAGGCGAGACCCTGCTCGAAGATTTACGGTCGTAGAGGGTTCGGCCATGATCGTTGTTTGTTAAAGGGAATGGCTCTGCTGAATGAAAGCCTCCATGTCAGAAATGAATACCGGGTGCTTACGTAAACACAGCTCGCATTAGAAGATTTGTTGATAATTGTTTTCATGTTTTGCGGCAGTAAAGATTTGAGCAAATAAACAACGGATTTAGATTTTATTCATCCTTTGGTAAACTTATATAGGTATTCCAAGGACCCACTGGTAGTAGTGCACTAGAGGCCACATGTTCGAGTCCCAGGGCACATTATGGATTTTCCGTCACACACACATAAACTTATTTGCTTCAAGGAATACAGCCAATGTCCTGTGATTGTGTTTATGTGTCCTTTCTTTCAGTGGATTTTATGGATTTGAGTGTGGGTATGTGTAAATACTGTGTCTAGTTTGAACGTGATTTCGAGGGTTCTTTTTATTGTTGTTTGATTCGCGTGAAGAGGGTTCTGCTCCCGTAGTATTGCTGTAGATCTTTGTGTTCATGGAGCTGAGAGTTCGATTCCAAACCCGACATCCGTTAATTGGTTTGTTTATTGTGCCCTAGTCGTATACGGGTAGTGCTTCAATTTTTCACGATTTATTTGCAGTTTAGAGGGTTAGAATTGAAAATAGGTGACCAATCTTAGGCGAATACCAGGTTATTGAAAGTGTTATATTTTCAAACAGATTAGATAAGGAATACCTTCGCATTTACAAAATATTTAGCGTTGTATTCAACAATGTTTTAAATTAGTGCCTGTGGATTGGATAATCGTGTACTTAACGCCAGGTTATGAAAATAGGGGATGATCAAGTCGAAACTAACTCAAGGTCATGTAGATATCAATTTGTGATCAAATTGTGATCACGTTATACCAGGTGGCTCTCGAACGCCGTACTTTCTACTTATAAATGCCCCGCATGCACGAATGATGAATGGGATGTCTACCGACTGATTTTCACAGGGGAACTACTGCCAGCGGGCAGGTTACGTCAGAATATGAAGGGATAAGAAACAGAGTGTCGCTCGCAGCATGTTACTCAGCGCTGCCGGTCGAATGCACCCCTTGCATAAGTAAACATCGTTTTCGACCGCATATTTCTAGACTGGTGTATGGTACAGCCGCATTATATTTGCTGTCCGCATATCGGCAATGGCTAGTGTGATCAGCAGCGGTGAATACATAGACATTATTTTAAGCTGGGCAACTTGGTCGGAATGCAAGAGAAACTACAAACAGACGTACGCCTTCTACACACACATTTCGCCGCACAGTACTCGTTTTTGTTCCATACAATCAACTCTCTTATCGAGTTGAATGTCTACACGTGTCTAAATAATAAGTTATTAGATTTAATTTACTGTATCTTTGGCGTGTCCACAAATAGTAGCGGCGGTAAGGGGATGGAGCGAGGAGGGGCTGTCGCTCCCACCCCCACTTTGTAGAGTAAATATCATATTTTATTCCACTTAAGCCAGCTGGAACTGGGAGCTGTTTGGAGCTTCTGTTGCACTCCAACCAGGTTGTCCAGTTTAAAATAATGTCTATGTATTCATCGCTGCCATTGCCGATATGCAGACAGCAAATATAATGCGGCTGTACCATACACCAGCCTAGAACTATGCGGTCGAAAACTATGTTTACTATTGCAAAGGGTGCATTCGACCGGCAGCGCTGAGTAACATGCTGCGAGCGACACTCTGTTTCTTATCTCTTCATATTCTGACGTAACCTGCCCGCTGGCAGTAGTTCCCCTGTGAAAATCAGTTGGTAGATATCCCATTCATCATTCATGCATGCGGGGCATTTATAAGTAGAAAATACGGCGTTCGTGAGCCACCTGGTATATAAAATTATGAATGGAGTGAGATCTCCAAGATTCTATTTAATCCAGATGATTTTGTCTTGTCTGATTTTATTTGCTACTGAGGATTAAATTTAAGCATTTGTTTATGTTTTAACAAGAGTTATTAAATTGTTTTTACGTTTTTATGCTTATCATTTGCCGTGTAAATGCATCCTACTTTTCCTCCGTTCACTTAGGCCTATAAGTTATATGGTTAGTAGTCTTAGCCGCGGGAGCACTACGGACTTGGGAGGCCAGTGTTCATATCTTGGGACAGAGGAGGTGCTGTGGACAGTAGCACAGTCATTAGAGAATTTGTGGGCTCATCAATTTGGATCATTTTTGTGAAACCAGATGAGGTGACATTTGTCTCTAGACTGAAAATGTCCCTTGACTATTGATCTCCGTGGCGTGTGGCCCCATATGACTATGGTTCAATTGGGGCGTCTTCGCTGTCATATGGTTCCATGAAGCTATGGGGGTTGATGGGAAAGGTCTCAAAAATATACAAGATGTACCAAAAACACCGACAACACTTAGTATGTTGTACGGGAAGGCCAAATGATCCGTTTTCAAGAAGGAACCCATATCCAGAAACACACAGCTTGGACGCTGTAGCTCATCGAAGTGTGAGATGGATGTGCATTCCGCATGTTGTCAATAAACCCAACATGAGTAGCACATCAGGCTCATTATGAACGGGTTTCGAACTGTGTACCTCCTACGTCATTGCAGAGCCTACATGAGCGGTGCTGAGCCTCACGCACATGACCCAATACGTGCGGTCGTCTTTGAAGAATTTCAATCGCTCCATGGACTCAAGCAATAAGGTCCTCCGCTGACGTTACAGCTGTGTAATACACCATACTCTTCATACGACCTAGGTGGAACTGTCCGGCTTTTCTTAGCTGTCTGTCGACGGCCACGAACCTGGAATTATATGGGGTTCGTCTGGTTGGTAAACGTTCCGCATACAATCTTGCAGCACTTCAACCATTGCAATCCACTTTGCCGTATGCAAGGACCATGTCGGCCATTTCCGCAGCTGTGAACTGGTATACATCGCACTGCTGTTAACAACGTTACTACAGTGACAGGCTACAGTACACAAGTAACGCAGTACGATGCACATCAAGGACTGTATGGAAGAATGTAGCGCACGCGCAGGAAAGTTATTAGGCTGAAATCGTCCACCCGCAGTACACAGATGGCTAAACGGTTGCATACCTTCCGTGTTAAAACACCAAATTGGAACAAATTGTCACAACCGTTCTCAGTCTTCGACGCTCTCTAGCGCCCAAACAATACATTTCCGGACAAGGGATCCTTCTTAAAAACCAATCTGATCGCCATCCCGCACAACATACTAAGCCTTATCGGGGATTTTTGGGACACCCTGTTTGTGTGCATAACCCCGTGGCACTCTGTACCTAACTGAGCTCTATGGTTTCCTTGAAATAATGAATACGGGATAACAAAAAATGTCAATTCAAGAAATATTCTACATAAAATTATGATGCAAAACTCAGTTATGCGATAAGAAAAATTAAGCAAACACTCACACTGTCATGCCTCAAAAATAGCAAAGTATTACATAAAGGACCTCAAATTATCGTGGGCATCATCTCCTTCCATCTAGTCAGTTTCAAAGCCACGAAAGTATTTTATGAAGGCCACACTGCAGTTACAAGCGGTTCTGTATCGATCAAATGTTCAAAAGTGGTTCAAGAAATATCAACTGTCAGTCTACGCATCGTTCTAACAACTCTTGTAAAAATAAATGAATATAGCTCGTATTATAGTCAATAAATAAGTAAGCTTAGAAGAGTTTTATTTTACAGTTCTATGGCTGAAAATCATCTCACTACGCCGTGTCTTATAAGACACTGTGGGTTTCTGACAGTACCAGGACGTGTTGTGGTGACATTCTTTAAAAACCATGACACGAAAAGATCTGTAACGTGGACTATTTTAACATCCAACCTCTTCCGTTCACTGAACGTTTTCGAGCCTCCAAGCTAACATTGCCACCATAAGGGGCATGTGTGCGACGACATGGGAGTGAATACGCTTCTAATGTCAGTCATTTGATAACATCAATGTGTGAAAAAGTAAGGAAGTTTGACTAGTGCTCGTATATCAGTATAATCCTTCTGATGCGTTCTTGAATCATTGGGCTTGTGCTATGTTTTGTTGAACTGTGGTTGGTTCTTACAGTGTTATGAGAGTCACACTGTAATTACCCAGGATTACACGTCATTTTTTGAGCCTCCATGGCTCAGACGGCAGATTGTCGGCTTCTCACCGCTGGATACCGTGCTTCAAATCCCGGTCACTTCATATGAGATTTGTGCTGGACAAAGTGGAGGCGGGACAAGATTTTCTCCGGCTACTCCTGTTTTCCCTGTCATCCTTCATTCCAGAAACACTCTCATTATAATTTCATAGCATCTATCAGTCATTTATCAATCACTTTGGGAGTGGTGACCCCATCGTACTGATAGCCTATATGTGCTTCATTCATTAAATCTCTGACCCGGTCAATGACTGGAAATCAGGTTGTAGGTTTTAATATTTTTCACACGTCATTTTTTGTACCCATCTTTTCCTGCAATACGGAAGAAACCTCCAGAGCACACAGACAACACAGTGAACTTATATGGCAACTTTAAGCACTATTAGACGTTTTCAGCCTTGAGAATGGAAGGTCTTGCCATAGGCCTACTGTCTATATTTCCTTGAATTTAGTCGTTGTGACATCAACCTCACTTTTAAAGTGCAAAATCCGTTGTGTGGCAAGCCCTTTGTCAACACACGAGGCATTGAATCTGCTGTGTGTTGTGAGGTAGCAGACATTAACCACAGTCTTGCGAGTTGTGGTATTCTCAGCCTTCTCCATCAAGGACAACGAACCGAGGACAATGAAGTATTTACATTGACTGTACGAGAATGAAACGTCGTTTTAAGTGGCATGGTTGGTACTTAGAGTCTAGTACAATTGTACGTGTTTAAAACGCATTTTTCATTTATAAATTCCTCACATCAATACCTCTACTTGCCTCATGTTCACTTATCACCAGGATAACCCACAGATACTAAGAGGCAAAACCATCTTCCGGTCTGACATGTGTTTACTTGCTGCGCTAGTTCTAAAGGGAAATGTTAATCTACCCTATTAGCGACTGATTGCCTGAAATTGCATCTTTAATTATGTTTAATGTTTTGGCAAGTACTTGAAACGAAGGAAACGGATGCGGTCTACTGTATGTAAAATATATTCTAAAGATATTCAGACTCCTCTGCCAGTCATATTTAACTAGCTGTTGTGTACCGTATTTGACAGGATTTTCCTTTGAGTCAGCCCGAAAGTTGATAGGATCCTCAACAGTTCCGCAATCACATGCCATAGATGACCCAAACATCACTGAAGAGGCATACAAGGGAAAGGAGGAGTAAGGCAGTTTCCAGTTGCTTTCCTCACCGAGCCCACTGAAATGTACGCACCATCCAACTTTGTAAGTGACATTTTGGCACAATTCATAACAGGGACTGGCTGCATAAGGAATGGCATTACGAACATTGCTCAGATTTTGTAACCGCAACTGCAATGCCGTATAGCAGAGATGAGTGACTGTAGAAGAGACAGAGCACATCTCAGCTAACAACAATAATTAATAATTAGTGTAATGTTACTTTTGATAAGTTTTAGTGGGTAAGGAGAGTAAAACATGAATAAGGCACCCGCAGTGTAAGTGAAATTATAGCGAAAGATAAATAATCGCCCGCCTCTGTGGTGTAGTGGTTAGTGTGATTAGCTGCCACTCCCGTAGGCCCGGTTTCGATTCCCGGCTCTGCCACGAAATTTGAAAATTTGGTACGAGGGCTGGAACGGGGTCTACTCAGCCTCGGGAGGTCAACTGAGTAGAGGTGGGTTCGATTCCCACCTCAGCTATCCTCGAAGTGGTTTCCCATGGTTTCCCACTTCTCCTGCAGGCAAATGCCGGGATGGTACCTAATTTAAGGCAACGGCCACGTTCTTCCCTCTTCCTGGTCTACCTCTTCCAGTCTTCCCAGCCCCCACCAAGACCCCTGTTCAGCATAGCAGGTGAGGCCGCCTCGGCGAGGTACTGGTCATTCTCCCCGGTTGTATCCCCTGATCCAATGTCTCACGCTCCAGGACACTGCCCTTGAAGCGGTAGAGGTGGGATCCCTCGCTGAGTTCGAGGGAAAAACCAACCCTGGAGGTAAGCATATTAAGGAAAACAGATAAATAATCGATGTTACTTGTAGAGGGATTTGGGAACGAGGAACCTCTCTTAACCGTTGACTTGGAAGAAGTACGTTCGCAAATCACCAGTCTTAAAAAATACCCCTGAAATATAATTTCAAATACCCTTCAAGAAAATTGAGATAATACCCATGAAACAGTCTTCGTAACGATCAAGAAATCAACAAAGTTTACAATTTAAATATCTTCAAGAAATCGTGGATAAACAGAACTAAATATGAATAAAAGCCATTTCTAACCTTATCAACATAATTATAATAAGAAATGCCTGTGAATAGCCCCTAAGGTCCATCACTACAGCGTAATAATAATAATAATAATAATAATAATAATAATAATAACGTCATTGTTTATTGTTTTTACGTCCCACTAACTACTTTGTGACGATTTTAGGAGATGCCAATGAGCCAGAATTTTGTCCAGCAGGAGTTACGTTACGCGCCAGGAAATCTACCGACACGAGACTGACGTATCGAACACCTTCAAATACCACAGAACTGAGACAGGATCAAACCTGCCAAGTTGGAGTCAGAAGACCAGCGCCTCAACCGACTGAGCCACTCAGTCCGACGCCAACACTATAAAAACGTAACTCTTAGGGAAGCCACTTAGGCTCATAAAACCCTGTTTCAAATTAAAAATTAAAGAAGAACTGATAAGCTCCTCGAAACTGAAAGACGAATAATCAGTATATCAGGTCGAAGGAGCCTGGAGAATTCTTCCTAATGAAACTGTCTATCGAGAGATTGGCCCAATCAACAGCACAATGAAGAAGAAAAGAATCTCGCATTTCTTTCACATCATGCGACTCCCAGCAAACCAGGTTTTACGAGAACTAGTGATGAGAAATCTTGGAAAGGAGATAGGATGACAATGGATCCACGAAATTCAGCTAGACCTCAATGCTGTTGGACTCGAGATAGCAGATGCAGAGAACAGAAATAAAATTAACACCTTTCTTAATACTTACAAATTTTCAGCAGAAATGAGACACAGAAGGGCTACAGCGATTTCAGACGAATTGAGAAAATCGGAACGAACGAAAAGTACTGGTCAGATTACAAGAACCTAACAGTACAACCTTCAAAGAGAGAGCGAACTGGAACAAAACAACGGGTCCATGTGGCCAATAAAATTAATAAAATAATAATAATAATAATAATAATAATAATAATAATAATAATCGGGAGATATTTTCATTATTAATGCCAGAGACTCATCAACCGACTCCAACAAGTATATTTATATTGCTTAACCAAATGGAGTGGGCACATTGTTTAGAGATAAGGAAAGTTAGAGAAAATGTATGGATGAGTATTATATACAGTAAGGAAAATTGAAAGCGAAACTCAGTTGTATACGATTCTTAGGTTATTGAACATAGAGTCGGTGTACCCGGAAAGAATTGCAGAATTATTCAACATTATTGAAGGAATCTGGGAAAGTAAATTGATGGAAAAAGAAAGGAATTGATACGTGCTACTTAAAAACGGAAATGTGTTTAAGGCAATGTAAACAATATAACTTTGTTGAAATCTAGATCAGTTAGGTACGGGGATTACTGACGAGCCCACTGCTGCACTTGGGTAAAACGCTGTTTATATCACGATTGAGAAGTCCTAAAAGAGAATTAATATATTTTAACATTTTCAATGGATTAAATTAAATTATTGTTTCGAAATGGGATTTTCTATATAAAAGCTAAAGGGCATTTCTAAAAGTGGAGGTAAATACTTCCCCTAGTGCACCGTCATTGCATTGGCCTACATAGGCGGCTTGCAATGGTGTCTCAACGTACTAGCCGCCAGCGTCATAGAAAAGTGTGGCAATCCAATTGATGAGCCCACTGCTACCCTGAGGCGAAACGTTGGTAATTTTACGCGTGAAAAGTCCTAAAGAGCTTAACTTTTTAAGATTATAATTATAGCATATAATGAAATCCCCGTCGTATTCTAATTCGCTTGAATGTTTCTTAACAGTTAAATACTACACTCATGTTTATAAAAAACGTTTCACCTTGACAGACTAGAAATAGGAAGTTCATATTCACAGGACATGTTCAATAGTATGTTCTGCAGAAACAATTAGCATTTCAGTCAGCTAGGTTCAGCATATTCACTCATTTGACGGTACGGTTCTCGCATACGTCTGCAAGGCATCCTGCACGTCTGCTCAAGTCACAAGTCACATCTTCCTGGTCTCTTCATTCAAAATGAATACCGACATTAGTATCGAATCTATACTTTTCGGGGTCACTGAGACGAACTGTGACATTCTGGATATAGTTTAAGTGCAGGTTCAGCCTCCATCAGCAAATGGGTCGGAAGGGCTCATAAAGGAAAGTCCACAATGACCGGGATTAGTATTGAACTCAGAGTTTTCGAATTCGCTAGACTGATTGGTGACAGTCCCAATGATAGTTGGAATAGTGTACATCACACCAATAGCGCGACGGGTAAATACGTACCGTTATCACTTGGTTTTACTATTTGAAAGGATCATTTACTTCCCAGACAATCTGGGATGCCACAAGGACTAAGTTCAACGCGAAAAATAATCTAAAATTAAAGTTTAAATTGAACATATCTCTAAAGTGGCAAAATATTTTGCGTGGACACGCGGCTTGGATCAAATAGCCGCCAGCTTGCATTCGGGAGATGGTGGGTTCGAACCGCACTATCGACAGATCTGAAAGTGATTTTCACACCCGGCAAATGCTTGGAATTTACCTTAATTAAGGCCACAGTCGTTTCCTTACTACTCCTAGCACTATTCCTTTCCCATTGTTGCCATAAGACCCATCTGTGCCGGCGTGACGTAAAACATACTGTAAAAATAAAATTCGTAACATATTAATAACGTCACAATAAAGACATCTACAAAAATTCACTTCACACATTGTACCGGGGGTTCACCTTCCCCGGCCATTTAAACTGCGCGTCTTCTATAAGGCCATTTAGGTAAACAAACTTGAACTGGTGTACTACAAGATACTTTGGTCTTCAACTGTTAGATATCTCTATCATCGGTTTAATTGCTCGCTCTAGCGGGATGAACTCTAACTATTTTAAAAAGGGATGTTTATTTTTGCAATTGGCAAACCTTAGGTTTTGAGGATTGTTTTGTTTAGGTATCGAAGTTGTCAACACTTCAGCAGGTTCCTTCTTCAATCGTTATCAACCTATCAGAAAAACAATTAAAATTGAGGGTGTGTACAGGAATCCAGCCTATCAGTAAAGAGTTCTGGAAGCTTCCCCTTAAAAATACCATAAAAGCAAGGCGCTTTGGGGCCGTAGGGTCTGAATTGCTCCACTGTTTGGGGAGTGCGTCGTACCCGAAGGGAGGCAGGGGCGAGCTCGGTGTGAGGAAGATCCAGCGGCACAAGGTGATGGCAGAATTTACTTAGACATGCGATAGCTCCTGCGGATAGTTTGAGGGGAAGGTTTCAACCATTTTTTAATTAAATTTTGTTCAAACTGGTGATTTAAAATAATGTAGAATTTCGACAAGTCTGAGGACTCTCTACTGCAAAATATGTAACATAATGGAACGAAGAGTGATAACCCTCTGTCGGTTCCCATTCAACCTTGCATGTGGTGACTAAAGTTTTCAAAACCTATAAATGCCGTAAATCTTGTTTGGCATTAATGTTTCTTATTTAGTCACCCTGGTGTAGTATAGGATTAGCCTCTGTATAACTGGGCCATAAGCTCACTTATGGTTTTAACAAATTCTTGAAGGAGTGCAAGAGTTGCGCCTCCTTGCCTTTTGTTTATGGCCGGCCATGTATTACCTTTTCCTTTTTCCACTAAGGCCACGTAGTATGGGTTATTACGCTCCTGTAAATTCTTTTCAGGGTGTAAAATTTCCCGTCTGTTAGTTCCGTTTGGGAACAGTGGCAATTCTGAAAGGGATAAGCCCACATTGGAGCAACTGTGCATGTACACTTTTGGGGCAACTGTGCATGAACAATTTAATGTGAGGTGGAATCATAATGCGCTGTAAGAATTTTATGCCTCTGCGGGGCTGGACTATATTTGAAGCCCAGACTCCCATGTAGTTAAATTGCTCGGAGCAAATCGTGCTGCTGTAAATTTTGTACCTGCCAAGAGCAATAAGGTTCTTTTCTATAAAACAGCCTGCTAATTGTTACAAGTTTTGTATCTGATATTCGAACTTCTAAGTCCCTTATATGGTTAGAGCTGACGATCTTATTAATAATCGGATCTACTGGCTTGTTATTCTTTCAAATTCTTTATCTATCAATTTTAAAGTATAAAAGGGAAAGAAGTAAAATTTCAAAATCTGTTATATTAAGTTCTGCTCTAGTTAATTCTTTGTCCAGCCATTCAACCCACATGCTTCTTATCCCTCTGTGACATACAGAAACCCCGGAACAACTGGTAACAGAGTGTGGTTGAATGGGCCTGGACGAAGTCCCTTTTGATAATTTTCTCTAAAATTTTGATTCGAACACTAGAAATATTCCAGTTTTCCGATTTTTAATAATTTCGTCATAATTTATTTCATTAAGTCCGGCCCTAGAGAGGTTCTTTCTCCTTGGTATTTGCGCAAGGAAGAGATCATTTATGAATTAGCTATTATAAAGGTTCAGTCTGCTGACACGGTTGCGATAGAACCGTCCAAATTAAAGGACTCTTTAGAGTTACCCATTTGTATACCCGTTTATGGAGAGAGGAAGTTGGTGTGGCTTTATCCACGATTACCAACAAAATTGCTGATCTTGCATCTGTTGTGAGTTTTTTGAAGGAGGTGAGTCCTCCGGTAACCAACCTAAACGTGTTCAGGCTAGACTGTTCCATTTGTATAATAGAGTAGGGGATCTGTTGTCTTTTAAGCTTAGTGAAGAACATTCTAGTGTGGCTAAATCCTTGGGTCAACATATTTCTGAGCTATCTAGCGAAGTTAACCAATTGTTGTCTGGATTTGTTAGTGGGAAGAGTGACGATGTTGCCCCTTTAACTATGAATATGGAAAGAGCCCCAATAAGTCTTCAGATAGTTGGGAATCGGTTGAACACCTGCATACATCAGCCGCATTTTAAGTTTTTCTTTCATGGTGATTACTGTTATTTTGGTTGCGTGACCTTGATCTAGTCGTTCGGACCTTACATCATCTTAACACGTATGTTACTTCTCACCTTCCTAATCGGTCGTCAATTTAAGGTGTAGCTAGTTTATTTTCCGATATCGTTGGGTATGACCGTGTGATAAATCCTCAGGTGTAGATCTACTCTTCTAATACTGGTGCTGCAGCTTTACACCACTTGCTCCTTCACCCTTTGCTAAGCTTAATTGGTTCTCGATTTTAGTTATCTACCATTATAATATGTGTTTATTTCCTTGTACGAATTGGCCTTTCTTTATTCGGGCGTTTCTATTTTCATTTCTTGACGTTTATGACATGTGTGTCGCTTATGTCCTAGCTATCCGTAAAAGATGCTTTCTCTTTAGAGTGGTAATGGGTTTTCTCTTGGCCTATACCCTTTTCAAACCAGGTCCCGTACCTATTCTATGGTGTGGACTTATTCATTTTCTATCCTAGATCGCAGTTTCCTCTGATTTTGCGTCACTTGGTGAATCGTACGTCTTCTAAGTCATCTGAAAACGATTTCCAGGATGTCGAATGAATTATTTGTTTCTTTCATTGAGGACTCTGCTATTCTTTCTCCTTTTGATCCCACCCCGGTTGGAGATTGGTTACATGGGGTAATTCCTCTGGCATACTCGAATTGCTCTCATTTATGTTTACTGCTTTTTCCCTTTCTTCCTCCCTCGCTGGATAGATATTTTCCGACAGTCTCTTTTTGGTGTTGCCTGCTAAATATTGATTTCTTACTTTTGTTCAGAATGAGTTTCTACCCTAAATTTCGACCCGCTTTCTGGCCTTCTTACTTGGTTCACACATGATGTTCCTTGTATTTGTTTATTTGTAGGATTATATTTTGTGTGAAATGAGACCTTGTATTTCGTGGCGTCGACCTCTGTAGATCTTTTGCCACTACTTGCACCATATGATATGAACCTGCGTGTTATTGTAATTGCGGAAGTGTACAATGTTGAATGTGAGGAAAGGGACATTAATGACGACACAAACGCACAGTCCCCAGGGTAGGGATATTAATCATTTACAATTAAAAACACTTAACCCAGCCGGAAATCGAACCCCGTGCCTCCGGGTGACAGACGGACGCATTGCCCCCTATACCTCCTACTCTATCCTTTATGATTACAGTATTTATGATGTGAGATGATGGGAGAATATATTGGGAGTATTTTGCTCCTTTTTGAGAACTGATATAACTTCTCTTGACATTTTTGGTGTATATTGTGAGGTTGTGGCGTAACCTATTTGCTTGTGTAATACGAGTGTTGTGCTTTGTTCTTTTGACATGCGTGTGATGAGGTCAGCCCAGAGTGATTAACCCCGGTAGGACATTTCTGTCGGTAGGAGACTTGTTTTGGTCTTTTTGTATTTATCGGACCGAGCTCGATAGCTGCAGTCGCTTAAGTGCGGCCAGTATCCAGTATTCGGGAGACAGTAGATTCGAACCCCACTGTCGGCAGCCCTGAAGATGGTTTTCCGTGGTTTCCCATTTTCCCACCAGGCAAATGCTGGGGCTGTACCTTAATTAAGGCCACGACAGCTTCCTTCCCATTCCTAGACCTTTCCTGTCCCATCGTCGCCATAAGACCTATCTGTGTCGGCGCGACGTAAAGCAACTAGCAAAAAAAGTGTATTTATCGGTGGAGTTCCGCACATGGATTGTTCACTCCGTGGGAGCTGTCCGGTTTTAATACTGGCATGTATTTACGAGGTAGTAAACCTGGTGTTGTTTTTAACTATGATGTTCTCGATTTTTCCGGGAGTAGCTTCTGGGTAGTATGTGTAATTATCCATGGAAAGACTTCCCTTGAATTCCATTGAGACATGCACATGGCATCATTCCAACATAGAATGTTCCAGAATTTCTGTACTCCTCCGATTTTATGTTTCTAATTTTTCAGCTATTGTGATGAACTTCAGTTTGAAAACCCACCAATTAAAAGTTGGAAATCAGGTCATCGTTAAAAATGTTGTTCCCACGGGTAAGCTTGCCCCCAGATTTCATGGACCTTCTGTTATTTTAGATTTTCTCACTCCTGCCACCCTTTTGCTGAGTAATCCGGAGACTAAAAGGATTTTTAGTGTTCACCTATCTCAAGTAAAGCCTGTGTGAAGACCTTAACTTTGTCCATTGAATGCCACCAAGTGATTATGTTGCTAAATTAATTATATTTCTTTCCTTTGGAATTTTATTAGTTTAAGTATTAGGGGAAGTAAAGAGAAGAGGCCTTCTGCTCCTTTTGGTTATCAGAAGTTATGTAAACTAGAATTTATTCACATGTTTCATTTACATCCTAAGTTAACTTTGGTTCGTTGTTAAAATTATTTTGTAAAAACCCTCCTTCTTTAAGTTTTATATACAATATATAACGCGCCTGCCTCCAATCCTGAGTCAGAAACTCTGTGTGCTCCTCCTCCAAAGTCACCAACCTTATCTACACCATATGTAGCACCGTTTCGAAAACCGTTACTGTCACCTCAAAATTGCATGTTACAGTGTCCTTCGTTCATCGGAGGCCATATCATATCAACCTGGGAGAGACGTCGGGACGGGGTAAGGGCGCCCCTCGTTCCGACGAAGATTCCAGATAAACTGCCTCCTTATCGGCAGTGTTTCATCAATGGGAGATGACGGGAGGCTGGATTCAACCTCCTACTCTATCCTTGGGCAGGACCGTGCTACTTGGTCTTTGGCTGTCATCACCTTGGCTTCAGCCCTCAATATATCGAGAGGATGTGGTGTCTCAGGATACCTAAGGGGTGCGAGGGAGCCCATCCAAACATCGGCAGCGATAGCCGCTGTTGCCGACAACCATGATCTCTACAGCACGTTCTTGGACTACTTCAATAACGCTATCAAGACTGCTCTAATTCAATCTTCCGAAACAAACAAGAATGGAC
Source organism: Anabrus simplex (assembly GCF_040414725.1). Taxonomy (NCBI): domain Eukaryota; kingdom Metazoa; phylum Arthropoda; class Insecta; order Orthoptera; family Tettigoniidae; genus Anabrus; species Anabrus simplex. The sequence continues at coordinate 84,085,562 of NC_090271.1, read as the reverse complement.
ACTCCGTCAATATATCCTCCGACTTATACAAGATTTCCTCAAAATTAATGTATCTCAAGATTTCAAAATTTCAAGCTGTTTAGCCCACTGTAAAACCTCACGAGGTGGAGGTCTGTACCAGGGGTACAACATCCCGGCCAGTTAAACTGCGTGCCTGCCATCTAGGTAAACAAACTTGAACTGGTGTACTACAAGATACTTGAGTCTTCAACTGTTCGATGTCTCTATCATCGGGTTAATTGCTCCCACTAGGGGGATGAACTCTAATTATTTTATAAAGTGTTTTTTATTTTTGCACTTGGCAAACCTTAGGTTTTGATGAATTTTTTGTTTACGTATCGAAGTTTTCAACACCTCGGCTGGTTCCTACATCAATCGTAATCAACCTATCAGAAAGCCAATTAAAATTGGGGGGTGTGTACAGGAATCCAGCCTATCAGTAAAGAGTTCTGGAAGCTTCCCCTTAAAAATACTATAAAAGCAGGGTGCTTTGGGGCCGTAGGGTCTAAATTGCTCCAGTGTTTGGGGAGTGCGTCGTATCCGAAGGGAAGCAGGGGCGAGCCAGACGTAAAGAAGATCCAGCGGCTCAAGGTAATGGCAGAATTTATTTAGACATGTGTTAGCTCCTGCGGATAGTTTAAGGGGAAGGTTTCAACCTCTTTATTTTAATTTTGTAAAAACTGGTGGTTTAAATGTAAAACTTTGACAAGTCTGAAGAAACTGTTCTATTCTCTACTGGGAAATACGTAACGTAACGGAACGAACCCTCTGTCGGTTCCCATTCAACCTTGCAAGGGATGACTAAAGTTTTCGAAACTTCTAAATGTCGTAAATCTTGTTTGGCATTAATGTATCTCATTCAGTCACCCCAGTGTAGCATAGGATTAGCCTCTGTATAACTGGGCCATAAGCCCACTTAGGGTTTTAACAAATTCTTGAAGGAATGCAAGAGTTTTGTCTCCTTGCATTTTGTTTGTGTCCAGTCATGTGTTGCCTTTTTCTTTTCCATAAAGGCCACGTAGTATGGGTTATTATGCCTCTGTATATTATTTCCAGAGTGTAAAATTTTCCTTGTGTTAGTTCCATTTGGGAACAGTGAATATTGTGAAAGGGATAATCCCACATTGGGGCAACTGTGCATGAACACTACAATGCGAGGTGAAATCTTCATGCGCCGTAAGAAATGTATACCTGTGCGAAGCTGGACAATATTTGGAGGGCAGACTCTCGTGTAGTGTAAATGATCGGAGCTAATCGTGCTCTTGTAAATTTTGTACCTGTCAAGAACAATAGGGCTCTTTTCTATATAACTGCCTGCTATTTGTTACAACTTTTGTACCTTATTTTCGGACTTCTAAGTCCCTTATATTGTTAGAGTTGACGAGCTCATTAATAATCGGATCTATTGACATGTTATTCCTTCAGATTCTTTATCTATGAATTTTAGAGTTAACAAAAAGGAAAGAAATAAAATTTCAAAATTTTTTGTGTTAAGTTCTGCTCTAGTTAATTCCTTGTCCAGCCATTCAACCCACACACTTATTATTCCCCTGTGATCCACGGAAATCCTGTAACACACATAATTAACAAGTATTAAAATATCCTAATAGTAAACGTTCAAAAAAAGCCCGTGTGGAGCTATTTCATATCATGACACGTGGTATGACCTATTTATAACGAATGCTCTACTTTTTCTTGTACTGCACGGGATAATAACTCAAGAAATGTTGCAGTTACGGATGATAACCAATCCTTTATACGGTACTTTCATCTTCAGGTGTTGAAGCTTTCCAATGTGCACGTTGTATCATTTACGAGCCACTCGTCGGCAAATTACGGTTATAAAAGGAAATGTCCTGAATATAAAGGAGAAATGTGAGGAACAGGACAGCTGCATCACGCAAACGTGCGTGTGAATTGAAGCGGAGAATAATACGCCCATTTGTAGCACCTGTTTCTGCAATGTAGATCTTAATCACTATTGAACTTCATCTTTACAGAGGAAATGATTTGCATAATAAGTATTAAGCTCATAGAATACTAAAAAACATGACGAATATTTCCCTCAATTCTCTGGAATTAAGCACAGTAGATAACGTACCCTAATATTCTTCTAGTACCTGATCTGTTCTGGATGTTGGCAATAATCCTGCGATTTCACACTTGATGTAGGTATTACGGAACATATGGTACCAGTCCCCCATGTTCCTTAACCCGGAGATCAGTCGGCATCCTCTACCCCTCTTCACCAAGCTATAATATAATAATAACTTTATTGGAGCTAATGGCTGGATACGAAATAATAAGACTTATTTTTGATTCCATACAAAACTACAGCACTCAGGTGTGTTACGCACAACTGATTCATTGTTTTCCTTTCCTATATTCACTAAGTGACTTGATTCGTTTTTCAGATTTGACAAAGTGATACTTTTCGCAACTTTTCATACACAAGCCACACACGCACTCTTCGTTTGGTTGGGTAAAGGAGGTATTGTTGTACAATCTATGGTGGAAACCATGTACTGCTGGACGTGTCATGGCATTCCTCAATTCTTGATTGGGTCTTATCTAGCTTCTGTCCAACGTGGCATCCGCTGAGTAGAAATCATAGGAGATATCATTTCTCTTCTCTTCTCTTCTCTTCTCTTCTCTTCTCTTCTCTTCTCTTCTCTTCTCTTCTCTTCTCTTCTCTTCTCTTCTCTTCTCTTATCTTATTTCATTTTCATTATGAACTAGAATATTTGGAACTTAATTCCCCTTCACATGCTCCAAATATTCTAGTTTCCCTTGCTTGATGGTATATTTATTCTGCTCAATATATTTATGTTTGTGTAGTTGTTTTTGCTGTTGCTCTTGTTGTTTAGGTCAACAGTCAATGGACTAGTTTGATACAGCGCTCCATGTCACACTATCTTCCACTAACCTTTTTATTTCTACATTACTACTACCTTCTACATCCACTCTATTCTGTTTGTCATATTCATGCCCTTATCTACACGCATCGCTCTTACCGCCTACACTTCCCTCAAAAAATAACCGAACAAGTCCTGTGTACCTTAAGATGTGTCAAATTCAGTTTTTCGCCAAATCGTCCTCCTCTCAGCAATTCGAACCAGTATCTCTTCATCCTTGACTCTATATAACCATCTCACCTTGAGCATTCTTCTGTAATACCATATTTCAAAACCTTCTATTCTCTCTCTTTCTGAGCTACCATGTCTATGTTTCCATTCCATTCAATGCCATGTTCCAGACTAAAGTCTTTAAAACTATATTCTTTATATTTTACAACTAGCTGTAGTACCCGGCGTTGCCCGGATAGTTTTTGAAGGTTTACATTTAATATTTGTATTGCCAGTTAGTTAAGTGTGAAGTGAATGCTTATAGAATTCTTTTTGAGATGTTGATTTTACGACTTATCATGTATTTTTAGAGTTATTTAGATGTATCTGACTTCAAGTTTTAGATTATTTAATTATCGAGTGAACACTAATCTCGGTCATTTTATACTATTTACTTTTAAGCCCTTCTCAGCTCCTGCCTCGATGGAGGCTGAACGTGGACTTAAACGCTATCCACAGCGTCACAGTTCGTATCAGCGACACATAAACAATGGATTTCGACATTAATATTGGTTATTTTCCTTATTTTTGCACGTCAACCCCTCTCATTCCCCAACACCAGCGGGGGCTAGGTGTATCTGACCTCCACAGTAATGTTTTCTATATAATAAGTTAAGTTTGATTGAGAGATATGTTAAAACATACACACATACAACGTTAAACTCTGTCCCTTTAGACGTTTTCAATTTTTTGCCAGTTCTCATCCGCCTGCCAAGTAGGACTGAGCGTTATCTTAAACGGCATCCAGAGTGTTACAGTTCATCTCAGCGACCCCGAAATCTATGGATTAGACACAAATTTAGTAGTATAATTGGATGGTTCGGACGCCACCGCCACCGCGGGCTCCCAGAGGCCACCTCCACCGCCACCACAGCCAGAGGCCTCCCAGAGGCCACCTCCACCGCCACCACAGCCAGAGGCCTACTAGAGGCCTCCTCCACCACCACCACAGCCAGAGGCCTCCCAGAGGTCTCCTCCACCACCCGCGGGAAATTTGAATTTGTAAACAAAGCCACGTGCTTTTTGACAGCTATCATCGACAACAACGCATCGCTAACCTCACTGCTGCATCTTGACGGGCCTAAACTTCAGTAGTACCAACTTAACCTAACTAGCGCGAGATTTGAATAGGTAAACAAATCCACGTGTTTTTTGACAGCCACGTGCTTTTTGACAGACAACAACGCATCGCTAACCTCAGTACTGCCATCTTGACGGACCTAAACCTCAGTGCTACCAACTTAACCTCACTAGCGCGAGATTTGAATTTGTAAACAAATCCACGTGCTTTTTGACAGCTGTCATCCGCCATCTTTAAAATACAGAGCACCGTGCTGCCCTCTTTATCGCAGTAGCTGCAAATTCGTCACCTGTCATCGGCAGTGCTGCCATCTTGGCGGGCCTAAACCTTAGTGCTACCAACTTAACCTCACTAGCGCGAGATTTGAATCGGTAAACAAATCCACGTGCTTTTTTGACAGCTGTCATCCGCCATCTTTAATCTATAGAGCACAGTGCTGCCCTCTTTAGCTACTTACCTTTGAAATGTGGTGGCGGATAATTTGAAAAATGCTTTTTGACAGCACCCATCTTTGAGCACCGTGCTTCCCTCTTTAGCTAGATACCTTTGAAATGTGGTGGCAGGCAATTCCACATGACAGCAGCCATCTTTAATCAAGAGAGCACCGTGCTGCCCTCTATGTGGTGGCGGCAATTTGAAAAATTCTACATGCTCTTGTTTGGAAACAAACTCACGCGCTTTTTTGACAGCCGTCATCCGTCATCTTTAATCAACAGAGCACAGTGCTGCCCTCTTTAGCTAGATACCTTTGAAATGTGGTGGCGGCAAATTCCACGTGCTCTTGTTTGGAAACAAAGCCATGTGCTTTTTTGACAGCTGTTATCCACCATCTTTAATCAACAGAGCACCGTGCTGCACTCTCTAGTTGAAATGTGGTGGCGGCAAATTCTACATTCTCTTGTTTGAAAACAAACCTATGCGCTTTATTTGACAGCTATCATCCGCCATCTTTAATCCAGAGAGCACCGTGCTGCAGCTACCATCCGCCATCTTTAATCCAGAGAGCACCGTGCTGCACTCTCTAGTTGAAATGTGGTGGAGGCAAATTCTACATTCTCTTGTTTGGAAACAAACCTATGCGCTTTTCTTAACAGCTATCATCCGCCATCTTTAATCCAGAGAGAACAGTGCTGCACTCTATGTGGTGGTGGCAAATTCTACGCGCTCTACAAACCCATGTGTTTTTCTGACAGCTGTCATCCGCCATCTTTAATCCAGAGAGAACAGTGCTGCACTCTATGTGGTGGTGGCAAATTCCACGTGCTCTTGTTTGGAAACAAATTCTACGTGCTCTTCAGCTGTCATCCACCATCTTTAATCAAGAGAGCCCTGTGCTGCCCTCTTTGTGGTGGCGGATAATTTGAAAAATTATTTTTTGATAAGCAGCCATCTTTAATCTAGAGAGAACAGTGCTGCCCTCTTTACCTACTTACCTTTGAGGCGGTTAATTTGAAAAATTCTATTTGACAAGCTGCCATCTCTAATGAAAAGAGCATCGTGCTGCTATCTTGCGGGTAATTTTTACGTCACAGCTGTCATCCATCATCTTGCATTGCTAACCTTAGTGCTGCCCTCTTTAGCTACTTACCTTTGAAAAAAAATCTATTTGACAAGCTGTCACCCGCCATCTTGCATCGCAAACCTCAGTGCTGCACTCTTTAGTTGAAATGTGGTGGCGAATAATTTGAAAAAATCTTTATGACAAGCAGCCATCTTTAATCCGGAGAGAACAGTGCTGCCATCTTTAGCTACTGCCATCTTACATCGCTTACCTCGGTGCTGCACTCTTTAGTTGAAATGTGGTGGCGGTAAATTCGAACAAGTTTAATCACGCATCGGGAAAGCTAGAGTAAGCACGTGCTGCAGTGATGACGTCATCATGCATGTTTAGACTTGTCCGTTTTCTTAAGAGTAAGTCGGTGTAAAGGAATGCAATAAGTATGCATCATAAAAACAAGAGTTTGCATGTGCTGCAGTGATGACGTTATTGTGCATGTTTAAACCCGTTCGTTGACTAAAAGCTTTAGTCTTCGAGAAACAGTGATAGAGAGAGGAGTGCAAACATGACGAAAACACTCATAGTTGATGTGCAAGGCTTTAAAGTAAACGGAAACAAATTTGTGTTTAAAGAGGTGGCTGTGTTAGATTGCAGTGTGTTGTGGGCACCCAAACTTGTTAGTTTAGTATTTAGTCCACCGTTCCCTTACTATTTGCAAACAGATGAAGATAAAAAACAGACTCAGTGGATTGAAAACAATTTAGGTTTGAAGTGGGAAGAAAAAGGAATACCTTATCGTTTTCTACCTTTAATGATGAATGCACATTTGTCAAGAGCAGATCTTGTTCTTTTAAAGGGTTGTGAAAAGAAAGAATGGTTGCGTGATTTTCTACCATCATCGTGTGAAGTTATCGACATGCATGAATTGGGGTGCCCATCTTTTAAAACTCTTCCGAAAGAGCATAGTAGAGAAACAAGTAAACAGTCTTTACAACATGTATGTATGCTCTTTGATTGGCTGTGATGCAGTGCATGCCGGGAGTGAACTACATATGTAAACTGCAATGTCGAAATAACCTTAGTGTAAAAGAAACATTTGTAGAGTAAAGACATCATGTCATTTCTAACAGATACTAAGTGCAGTTGAAAAGGCGAAACTAAACACTTTTACTGAAGAAGAGTTAAATGCATTACCAAAGGCATTTTTGGTTAATGTAGCTGCGAATGCTGTAAAGAAGATTTGGGATAAGGTGCATTGTGAGTGGACTCAAGATCCTGTTTTGTCAGAGCTTCAAACGTGTAGTTTACATCATGAACACGTCAGTTTAGGTAGAAGACCTTCTGTGAGACAGTGCCGTACATGTCAACTAATTAAACTGTATCACGGACCTAAAACTAACGAGTTGTCTTCGCTTATAAACACTTATCATGGCTGTGGAGAGAGTAAACAAGGAAAAGGTGAAGAAACGTGCTGGGAGAAAGATGAGGAAGCATGTTGGGCGTGGACTCATCAATAGAGTGATTGATCTTCTTTTCTTCGTGCTTCATCTCCCCTGCGGCCCTAGAACACGTTCGCCTGACACGTAGTTACATGCTGCCTGCATAGAGTATGTCGTATAGCTGTTAAAATCTGCTTCGTAAAGTTATGCCGTGTGTGTGTTATTACCTAGTGCTTTAGCTGCTCAGAAGAATATAGCAGCACTTGTCGTTGTTGGTGTAATAAAACGAAAACTGAGTGACTAAGACCGTAAAATAAACAAAGGATAAATATATATATATATATATATTCTAAAATAAATATGAATTGTCAAAACATATTACAGGTGTTGTTTAATCCTACAGCATGTCCTAGTGACTTAGAAGAAAGGAAACGTAAAGGATTAAAAGAAAACACACATAAGATTTAAAGTACATCCTCTTTATTAATCCATGAATTAAAGCTGTTATTAAAACCAAGCCATTTAACATACAGTTTATTGCCACGACGTCGAATAACACGTTCAACAAAATAGTGATCAGGATATTTTGTTTTCTGCAGTTCTTCGATGTAGAATCCTCCTTCACTAGGCTGTCCTCTGAGATCGCGAAGTAAATACGTAACTGGATTAGTAAGCTTAACACTTCTGATTTGAAAAATTTCAGTGCTCCAGTTAGGTGTGTATCCTTTTGCAAAGATAGACTTGTGTTTGCTGATGCGAACAAAATCGCCTTCTTTAAAGCGATGGCGACGTGGATCAGCTGTTTTAATTACAAGATGAATAGCATTTATACGAGGTGTATTCTTTGTAACAAGACGTGGCTTTGTTCCGATAGTGCGATGAGGTGTATCGTTGTTGGCAGATAAAAGTCTAGGTAGCAGATCGATCCAACGATATGAACCTTGCGCTGTAAATTCTCGCCACATCATTGTTTTGAGTGTACGATTAAAGCGTTCTACAACACTTGCCTTGAGATTGCTGAACGTAGAGTAGTGTTGAATGCCAAGTAACTTGAGGTAAGAAGAAAAATCCTTGTTGTAAAACTCTTTACCTTGATCAGTTTGAAGAAGCCTTGGGCAGCGTTTCGATTCTTCAACAATATGTTTAAATGCTTCTTTAACTTGAGCTGCTGTTTTAGAACGCACGGGTTGTGCAAAAGCAAACTTCGAGTACACATCGATAACAGTAAGTAGATACTTATACCCCTTATTACTAGAGGCATATGGAATCATTTCTACTAAGTCTGCTTGCCAGAGATCATCTTTTCCTCGTGTAATAACGCGTCTGCGACAGTAGGTGCGACGTGCTGGTTTATTTAACTCATGTGCGATGTTTACCTTTACAGGTGAGATCTTCTCTTGACGAGCCATTACAAAATAATACCGGCATAACGTAGTTCTCTTTCTATTTCTAGAATTTCTGATCCGTGACTAGTGTGACCAGCCTCTTGCAATGCTCTTAAAAGTTGTAATCGTTCAACGAGTAAGTTTGGGTCATTCCAGTATCTTACATCCACATACGGCAACAAAGGCTTGTAGATAACATCAAGACTACGTGCAGTCGGAAACAGCTTAGAAATAAACTCACGATACTTGTAACTCTTATTCGCATTTACAGCTTCTGTTCTCTTGTAATTACGTCGTGTTGCATCAGTAGCAAAAAGTATTGCTTTATATTTTTTAAGATCATCTTGTAAAATTATATCCTTGTCAGGTATTCGTGAGAAAAGAAGTTCTAAGAGTCCTTTCGTAGGTTTATAGGTAACACCTTTTACAATGAGTTTGTTGTTATTAATCTTAACATTTGAATTTCCTATCCGGAAACAGTCATCTTCGTAGCGAATACCGTAGGTAGTGTCAGTTTGTCCTGTAAAACGTTTTTCTATATAAGGTGCAAAGAGAGATCCATAGGTATCTTGAATAAAAGTTCTAAACTGATTGCGATACTCTGGTGTAATCATAACCTCAGACAAAGATGGTAGATTTTGCGTCGATGTAGTAGGTGTTTCAGCAATAACATCTGTAGTTAAAAACTCAACACGCTTAGATGGTGATGTATCATTAAGTTCTTCTTCTTCTTCCTCTTCCTCTTCTTGATCTACATCCTGCTTCTTCTCTTCCTTATCTTGTTCATGCTTTTCTTCTTCATGCTTCTCTTTATGATATGATGTTTGCATAGAAGCAAAACTTGAAGTAGACTGCGGTAATGAAGTAGAATTAAAAATTTCTTTGAGTGATGTACTTAGTTGTGTTTTTAAAAATAAATCCGTGTCTGCTTGAATACGTTTAAGCTCCTTAAAGTTCCGTCGAATATTGTTTCGAGCTTGGATGATATGTTTTGTGATCTCCTTGCTAGATGTTAATATGATGATGGTTTTTAATCAAGTAGTTACTGTAATTCTGTGTTAATGCATATAAAATGATCGTAACCCATGCGATATCGTCCATGCTGTACATCACTTTCTTCATCAATAACTAAAAAGCTGTAACGGTGTAATCACCAACATTTAGCACACATACGTTTAAAGTCATCGAATGTCATATCAGTGTTAACATGATCGTTATACACATGTCGCATGTTGCGCTCATCTTGCCGGAAAAGCATAATAACATTTGCGTTGTCGCTTATCAACTGCTTAGGCACACGAGAATAGGTTTGTCACAAATAGATGCAATCAACATATTTATGTCGACCCATACTAAAGAATGCACGAATAACGTTTTGCTGTTCTGTTGCAACATCATCAAATATCAAAAGAGAATTAGGAAGCACATCGTCTGGTGATGGTACTTGCTCATGCGAATTAAATTTAAAATATCTTATTCCATCTTTAACTAGATCGTGCATTACAGTTTGTAGAATAGTATATAGCGGCTGATAGAGTGACTTTGCGAAAACGTAAATATTCTCGAAGCGTACACCATTTACAGAAGTAATAAGTGTGAGTAAAAGATTTGTTTTCCCCCATCCCGACGGGCCTGATATAATACATCGAACAGTAGAAGGAAACAACGTTCCATGACGTTTTCCTGTAGTTGTACTAGAACTAGGTAAGAGATGTGTTACAATGTCGGTAACAAGTAGCGTGTCTTGCTGCTTTATAATCTTCATGATAACTGAATCATAAAGTACGTAATAGTAATATATATATTAAACGAAACAAGAGGCAACGGTTAGTTTATGATTTGTTCTTGACTAGTAAAGTCGTGTCCAGCATGGTAAAACAACGATATCCAAACGACATGAAGAAGAAGAAGAAAGTAAAAACTGTTGGATGGAAAGATGTTATAAAGGCTGCGCAAAAAGCTATTCGAGGGGAATACAATCCTCGTGTAGCTATTACTAAGGCGTTACGTGCAGCAAGAGCGAAAATTTCTCCAAAGTGCAGAGCAATATTTAGTAAACGTGCACGAATTATTCCTGTACCAAAACGAGGAGGATTTCTTCCTGCGCTGTTTGCTGGCTTAGCAGCTTTAGGGTCATTGCTAGGTGGTGCTAGTGCTGTAGCGAGAACTGTCAAAGCTGTAGAAGAAGCGAAACAACAGTTGAAAGAGAGTGAACGTCATAACAAGACGATGGAGGCAATTGCGTTACGAGGCAAAGGTATGAACATGAAGCTAGCGCCATACAAGAAAGGGCTTGGTATCTACATTTCTCCAAAAAACGTCTACTGAATGCACTGCCATATCGAGCTCTAACGAATGATGAAGTTTTTACGTTTGCTGAACAACTAGGAATTCATTATTTTCGAGGAGTGTATATGCGCGATCAACTACCAGCGCGCCCACGTGAACGTGAAAGTGCCGTAATTAACTTGGAGGACAGTCGTGGACCTGGAACTCATTACGTTGCTTATGTAAAACGTAAATCTAAAGTATGGTATTTTGATAGCTATGGAGACTTACCTCCTCCTTTTGAGCTCATACGTTATTTCGGAAGCAGTGCAGACATTGTTTACAATAAAAACCGTGTGCAAAACTTTAATACACGCATGTGCGGACGATTATGTCTTATGTTCTTATATCAAACCCAGACAGTAGAGAAAGTGCATTAGTGTCTACGTGATGACGAGCAGTGAAAGAACGTTTGCTGTACGTGGAGAAGGACCTGAAACAACCGTCTATTTTAATCCACCAATCGAACTTGGTTATCAGCCGCATAGTCTTGGACTAGTATCATTTGAAAGCTACAATAAAATCTATAATGTGCGTGATGGTTTAAACAAGTTCTATTACGATGAGTATGTGCTAACACTACCTTCAGGTAGTTATACAGTAGACGATATTCACGACTATATTGAAAGTACGTTAATCGATCAGTTTGGGGAAGATAGTTTTAGTAATCATAATTATAAGTTCTCAATCACTATAAGCAACATTACACATAAATGTGTTATTGAATCATCATTTAAGATTGACTTCAAATCACAACCTGATTCGATTTTACCACTGCTTGGATTTTCATCGAGGGAGCTCTTACCGAACGTACGTTACGAGTCTGATCAACCTATAAAACTCTTCGATGATTATAATGTGAACATTACTTGTAATATTATTACAGACTTGAATAGTAATCTACAACCTTCGCACGTCCTGCACGACTTTATTGTTACAGAGGAACGTGGATATACTATTTGTGAGAAACCAGCAGTAGTTCTTTATCATCCTGTGTCTGTAAAACACATTAGCAACATTACTCTTAGACTTGTAAATAAACATAATCAGCTTATTCATTTAGATCAGCACGCGTACGTAGCTTACAAACTACATCTTAAACCAGTATGAAAACCATCTATAAAACACAGTGTACATACGTGTGTGCAGAGACTCATCGAGTTAACAGATACCCATAAGCAGATACTCCAAGATTTAGGATATACACTACTACAACAGAATGGAAGAAATGCTAGACATTACGAATACAGTAGAAAGTCGTGAAGGTGTAGTACGAAGTGAGCTTCATTCCTATCAACCTTTTACGTTTGGATTAAATAACAATGAAGAAATTCATTTTATTATTAATCAGCAAGATGTATTCACCTTACCACACGAAAGCTACCTCTATATTGAAGGACGACTAGAAAAGTCTGATGGAAGTGGACCAAGCACTTCACAACTAAACAACCATGCTCTAGCTTTTCTCTTTTCTGAAGCGCGATATGAAGTAAATAATGTTGAAATAGATCGAACGAAGAATGTTGGTATTACAAGTGCAATGAAACTCTACCCTTCTTTCTGTGATGAAGAAAGTAATCTTTTGCGGATGGCTGGATGGTGTCCAAAAGCTACTAACAACTGGATGATTAATGAGGATGGAACTTGCAACCGCTCCGGGTTAAACATTCTTTGCCCGATACCTCCATTTTTAACTCGTCGTTGGGCAGCCTAGTTTGACGAATGGAATCGCTCAGCGGATACCTCAGGGTTTTCTTATAGCAAGTAGGACATGTAATCCTACTGTAGAATTCGCTTTACGTGAGTCCAAGAGAATTCCAACTCACGGGTGTCACCTATCGTTACTCACGACACAATGATAATCATTGCCGACAACCTTATCAGAGTTAGACCTTGAGAGAACTTACCATGGTTGTATGAACTTTTAAATATTCGGTACCTTACTTAACTAGTAGTTAACTTACAATCTAGACAGTAATTAAAGAATTCATGACACCAGCAATTAGAAAAATCACAAGATATTTATTAATAAAATATTAAATAACTAATTTCATATAATGCAACGCATTATTCAAATTAACTGAGAATATGTAATGAAAATGAGTCAGCGCTGGCTCGTATAATAAAATGAAATAATATTCAGTATTTAAATTATTTAAAATGATCAGTTCCTTTGTGAAGTTGAAGTTCAATATTTGCTCATTTACAACCGATCACTGGACACATCTGAGGTCCACCTCGCATTTGAATTACAAGTATAACATCGACACAATTAACTCGTTCCGAAAGTTCACTTTCTTTAGTCGTATTTAAACAATCTCACTTGGATATAATATCCAGCCGCAATACATCACGAATAGATTAATAAATTAAGTGTGAATTAATTGGAATTACTTTTAAGTAGATCTGAGTGAATTATAGGAAATCGAAAATAGAACTGAATATATCAAGTTAGGTTTTAATAAAATCCGAAAACATGATTTTGTTACAACGATCTCGTTGTGCATTGAAACTCCTTACGAACTAAGGCATTCTTTCCTAGTGCCAGTTAAATACGGCTCCTATTCTATCCTTTTCCTAGCTGAAGTTCGTTAAAGAAATGTATGTTCAAAACGGAGAATATTAACCAATCTAGCTATCTATCTAACTTCAGCGAAATCTTTGGCTTTCTCACACATGCCCTAATAGGTTCAATGTCCCTTTTATTAGTTATCTTTCAATAACATTCAAACACAATGCAAGCTAGTTTATTCTCTTGCAATTAAAATGGAAGCGCTAAGCTGTGAGGTTTGGAAAACATAATCTCATATATATATATATCGGTGTCGCAATACTTCTGCTTAACTACAGCTATTCAAAGTCGTATTATTCTATATTCATAATAAGTCATCTATACTGAGATACAATTTCGTCACGAGCATACATCTATACTAATAAATCCAGTTCGTACCTTGGCTTATGTAGCTCCCGCGGTGTGGGCACTCTTACGCAAATAAATCATATAATTCACTTGTAGTGTGGTATAACTTGAATAGCAGGTACACGAAGACCCTGCATCGCGTAAAAACCTTCTCAAATCACTATACAAAGCTCGAAATTTTCATCTAATTACCATATTCATTTTTTTCATAACAACATCAATCCATTATAAACACCGTAGCCTCCATAAAAATATATCGCGTTTCCCAACTTGACGACTACGATAAAATACCACATTGATTCTTAATAATAATTACAAGTCGCAGATTCTCATAACTTACATATGAAGTTCAATGCCCTTTCTATGAACCAAACAAATGCGTAATTCCATGTTTCTTTCTACACCGCGAACAACCATACGTGACGTCAACTTCATGCATTACTTCAATGAAATCTCTATACACTCCCAGTATGTCATTTCAATCAGCTGTTTCATATTTCTCTACAAACCTCACGCTTCTTTCAAATGTTCAGGTCGATATAGCATAAAATATTGCTATATTATTAAATCGTAACTTCAAACTTAATTATCTTACACTTTGTTGGTAATCATCACTTGCATTGCTATATTATCGGTCTACAATTGCCATCAGCACATACCTAAGGAACATGTATAAGCAAACCAAAAATTATGCCAAAAAATGTTATGAATGACTTAGCTTGCTCATGGTTGTCTCTGGTCCAGCTGTTCCATTCCCATTGGATGTAGATGGGTCTTCGGTTCGGTCACGGGTTAGACATCTGAAACGTCATCCGCTCCTTCGTTCTGGTAGTACTTTCTGGTTACCCGTCTCCTTCCTTCGTCATGGTTCGGTCGGATGGTTACCCGTCGCCTTTCTCGTCATTTCCAGGTCGTATGGTAAGATGAATTGTTCCCAGGTCGGTCCATCATTTGAATTTAGCACATCATCTTGATCATCTTCTTGATAGTCTCAATGTTGAAGATAATAATGCTATATACTGCCATTTCAGTATTCTTCTCTGACGTCGTTTATCCTTAATTTAACTTATTTTTATTTTTCTTCGTATCTTCGTTGTATCCGCACTTTCTTACGTAACGACTTCAGAACATTTATTTTCGTCTCAATTGATTTTGAATTCAGGCGAAGACTTATATTTTATTCTTATTCAATCGTTGTATTCTTTCTTGTCTCTTATACAGTCCTTTGCTTCTCCAAAAGAAATATCCGATGACGGTAATTGCGTCCGCTCACGATGTCGTGAACATTCAAGATGAAGATTATATAATAATAATGTTTTTTCTATTTTTTTGAAAACAATACTGTAGACCGTCCACTGTCCGTTTTACTCGAATACATGACCATTCCGAGAAGTATATGGCCCTCTGAGACATCATAGCAGGTGACTATTCCTTGCTTGTTTTAGATTACAAGGCCCATACCTTCGGTCGGCGCCATTTTGTAACCTGTCGTGGACGTGCGAACGGGCACAAACTTTTACCGGTATGTTATCACTGAAACATATTTTTGGATTCGCAGAAGACTTTACACGTATTATAATCAACGCAAAACAAGAGCTTATTCTAATCCGTGATCGAAGTGATTACAATTCTCTTAAAGCAGTAGAAACACCAGTAGAATGGAAAATAACACTGCATCGTATACTGTGGCGGATTCCACATGTAACCTTATCTGATCGTGAAAAACTTCGATTGCTCAAGATTGTAGAAAATGATACACCATTACCTATACGTTTTAGAAGTTGGGAGCTGCATGAATATCCTGTGTTACCACCTACAAACAAGCATAGCTAGGCTGTTAAAACATCACGTTTTACTGAGAAGCCCTTGTACATTATTTTTGGATTTCAAACTAATAGTAAATTCAATCACGAAAAAGATAGCTCACTGTTTGATCACTGTAAATTAAGACACGTTAGACTATATCTCAACGGAATTACGTATCCCTACGAAAACATAGACATTAACTTTGAGAAAAATAAGTTTGGGATGCTCTATGACATGTTTTGTAAATTTCAATCATCGTATTATCAGAAAGAAGATCGTCCGCTATTTACACCTCAAGAATTTAAAAATAAAGCACCGATTGTAGTTATAGACTGCTCTTATCATGAAGAATCTATAAAAGAATCTCCAGTTGATATTCGTTTAGAATTTGAAACATCTGAAAACATTCCTGCTAACACAGCAGCCTATTGTCTTACTATTCATATGAGTGATGTTACTTACCATCCGCTAACGAATATTGGTACGAGACTATAAATAAGAATAGATCTTTATCATTTTCATTAGTGTGTCCTTCGACATCGTACGCTATGGAACAAAACTGTAAATGTGCATGCTGTTTGCATGCTCATACGCAACATCTTATTTATCTTTCACGAGTGAGTGAGGCTATTAAGATGTTCTATAAACATAGATCGTCGATGCCGAAACATCTTATTCAATACATACCAAAAGGATTTTTATATACGTACGCTGCCTCTTACGTACATAATTTTTGGGACATCCTTCCTCTGCACAGTAAGATATCGATCGAAGTAGCTTTATGCAGAACTTGTGAACGACATTACAAGCATCGAGGAGAAAATGGTGATGATGATTGGGATGGACCAAATCCGAGGATTGAACACTGTACACAGTGCATGAATGAACTTTCTCTAGTTCCTCATGATGATGATGATTCCGAAAAGGAATAACAACAAGGTAAAAAGTATATGATCTTCTCTGTAAAGCATAACATACTTAGTATAATATATTTCTAAATGTTTTGTTTAATTTGAATGTTGCAGGAGGCATTTCAGAAGCATACGTTGTTAAGAAGCACACCAACCTTGTCAGCAGCAAAAACGAACACTGTTGTAGTACATTTGTAAATAAATATCTGATCGCATTCAAAAATGTTGTACTTATTGCATTGCTTTACACCGACTTACTCTTACAAAAAACGGACAAGTCTAAACATGCGTGATGACGTCATCACTGCAGCACGTGCTCACTCTAGCTTTCCCGATGCGTGATTAAACTTGTTCGAATTTACCGCCACCACACTCCTTTTCACCGACTTACTCTTAAGAAAACGGACAAGTCTAAACATGCATGATGACGTCATCACTGCAGCACGTGCTTACTCTAGCTTTCCCGATGCGTGATTAAACTTGTTCGAATTTACCGCCACCACATTTCAACTAAAGAGTGCAGCACCGAGGTAAGCGATGTAAGATGGCAGTAGCTAAAGATGGCAGCACTGTTCTCTCCGGATTAAAGATGGCTGCTTGTCATAAAATTTTTCAAATTATCCGCCACCACATTTCAACTAAAGAGTGCAGCACTGAGGTTTGCGATGCAAGATGGCGGGTGACAGCTTGTCAAATAGATTTTTTTCAAAGGTAAGTAGCTAAAGAGGGCAGCACTAAGGTTAGCAATGCAAGATGGTGGATGACAGCTGTGACGTAAAAATTACCCGCAAGATAGCAGCACGATGCTCTTTTCATTAAAGATGGCAGCTTGTCAAATAGAATATTTCAAATTAACCGCCTCAAAGGTAAGTAGGTAAAGAGGGCAGCACTGTTCTCTCTAGATTAAAGATGGCTGCTTATCAAAAAATAATTTTTCAAATTATCCGCCACCACAAAGAGGGCAGCACAGTGCTCTCTTGATTAAAGATGGTGGATGACAGCTGAAGAGCACGTGGAATTTGCCGCCAACACATAGAGTGCAGCACTGTTCTCTCTAGATTAAAGATGGCGTATGACAGCTGTCAGAAAAGCACATGGGTTTGTAGAGCGCGTAGAATTTGCCACCACCACATAGAGTGCAGCACTGTTCTCTCTGGATTAAAGATGGCGGATGATAGCTGTTAAAAAAAGCGCATAGGTTTGTTTCCAAACAAGAGAATGTAGAATTTGCCGCCACCACATTTCAACTAGAGAGTGCAGCACGATGCTCTCTGGATTAAAGATGGCGGATGGTAGCTGAAGCACGGTGCTCTCTGGATTAAAGATGGCGGATGATAGCTGTCAAAAAAAGCGCATAGGTTTGTTTCCAAACAAGAGAATGTAGAATTTGCCGCCACCACATTTCAACTAGAGAGTGCAGCACGGTGCTCTGTTGATTAAAGATGGTGGATGACAGCTGTCAAAAAAGCACATGGCTTTGTTTCCAAACAAGAGCACGTGGAATTTGCCGCCACCACATTTCAAAGGTATCTAGCTAAAGAGGGCAGCACTGTGCTCTGTTGATTAAAGATGACGGATGACGGCTGTCAAAAAAGCGCGTGAGTTTGTTTCCAAACAAGAGCATGTAGAATTTTTCAAATTGCCGCCACCACATAGAGGGCAGCACGGTGCTCTCTTGATTAAAGATGGCTGCTGTCATGTGGAATTGCCTGCCACCACATTTCAAAGGTATCTAGCTAAAGAGGGCAGCACGGTGCTCAAAGAAGGCTGCTGTCAAAAAGCATTTTTCAAATTATCCGCCACCACATTTCAAAGGTAAGTAGCTAAAGAGGGCAGCACTGTGCTCTATAGATTAAAGATGGCGGATGACAGCTGTCAAAAAAGCACGTGGATTTGTTTACCGATTCAAATCTCGCGCTAGTGAGGTTAAGTTGGTAGCACTAAGGTTTAGGCCCGCCAAGATGGCAGCACTGCCGATGACAGGTGACGAATTTGCAGCTACTGCGATAAAGGGGGCAGCACGATGCTCTGTAGTTTAAAGATGGCGGATGACAGCTGTCAAAAAGCACGTGGATTTGTTTACAAATTCAAATCTCGCGCTAGTGAGGTTAAGTTGTTAGCACTGAGGTTTAGGTCCGTCAAGATGGCAGTACTGAGGTTAGCGATGCGTTGTTGTCTGTCAAAAAGCACGTGGCTGTCAAAAAACACGTGGATTTGTTTACCTATACAAATCTCGCGCTAGTTAGGTTAAGTTGGTACTACTGAGGTTTAGGCCCGTCAAGATGGTAGCAGTGAGGTTAGCGAGGCGTTGTTGTCGATGATAGCTGTCAAAAAGCACGTGGCTTTGTTTACAAATTCAAATTTCCCGCGGGTGGTGGAGGAGACCTCTGGGAGGCCTCTGGCTGTGGTGGTGGTGGAGGAGGCCTCTAGGAGGCCTCTGGCTGTGGTGGCGGTGGAGGTGGCCTCTGGGAGGCCTCTGGCTGTGGTGGCGGTGGAGGTGGCCTCTGGGAGCCCGCGGTGGCGGTGGCGCCCGAACCATCCAATTATACTACTAAATTTCGGTCGTTTTCGGTCAATATTTACATTTCGCCCCTACTTTAGAGGCTAGGAGTTTCTTACCCCTAGGGTATATTTCTCCAGACAGTAGGTCCAGTATACACACATGCGTCCATTCTCTCGGTCATTTTCGAAATTTTGTTTTTCACTTTTTCTCACCGCTATGCGAAAGGAGGCAGAAATTGGACTTCGAAAAAAGTTGGAGCGTTACTATTCATCTCAGCGACCCCAAAAAGAATGGATTCGACACTATTTTCGATTATTTCTACACCTCATCCCGTCGTAGTTGTGCTAGGGTTGTCATATCTCCACGCACTTTGTCTCCTGATAATTAGTCATAAGTGACCAAGTTTGTTTGAAATTGTTCCCGTAGTCCCGAAACGTATGGATTCAACACTAATATCGGTCATTTTCAGTCTTAATTACATTTCGTACCCTTATCTAAGGCTTCGAGGGGTGTCTTTCCCCCTTAGTATTTTTTTCAGGTAGTAGGTAATATTTGTATTAAGTTCTGCTGACAGTTATACTGGAACGTACAAAAAACATCCTTCATCTCGGTCATTTGGATATTTTCTGTTCTTGACTCCTTCTCACCCGCCTGGCAATTGGGGATCAACTTGGACTTAAACGACAACCGGAGTGTCACTCCTCATTTAAGCGACCCCTAAAATCATGGATGTGACATTATTTTCGATTATTTTATATCTAACTCCCTTCCTAACCACTCACCACAAAAGGGGCCTTAATTTGGACTTTAAAAGTCCAGAGTGCCACTATCCATCTCAGCGACCCCGAAAACTATGGATTCGACGCTATTTTCGATAATTGTATATACATCCCATCTTCCCCGATGGGGGCTGAACTTGGTTTAAAAGATTCCGGAGTTACACTGTTCATTTCAACGGCCCCGAAAAGTATGGATTGAACAATACATTCGATGATTTTTATATATCAGCCCCCTCGCCCCCCACCCCCCGCTCCTAAGGGCGCCTGGGATGTCTTACCCTCACGTGGTTTGTCTCATGATACTAAAATTCCGGACTGCCGCTATCTATCTCAGCGACCCTAAAAACTGTTGATTCGACACTAATTACGATTATTTTTATATATCACTCCCCCTTGCCCCCCACCCTAAAGGGGGCTGAACTTGAAATTAAAAATTTTCAGGGATGTCACTGTTCATCTAAGCGACCCCGAAAAGTGTGGATTCGACACTATTTTCGTTTATTTTTATATATGACCCCCCTTGCCCCCCGCCTCTAATGGTTCCTGGGGTGTCTTATCCCCACGTGGTTTGTCTCCTGATACTAAAAATTCGGAGTGTCGCTATTCACTTTGGCGACCCCGAAAACTATGTATTCGACACAATTTTCGGTTACATGTATATATCACTTCCCCTCGCCCCCACGCCCAAGGGTCTGAACTTGGACTTTAAAAAATTGGACTGTCACTATTCATCTCGGCAACCACAAAAAGTACGTATTCGACACTACTTTGATGATTTTTATATCTCAAGCCCCCCGCCTCCATCCCTAATGGTTCTTTTTTTGCTAGTGGTTTTACGTCGCACCGACACAGATAGGTCTTATGGCGACGATGGGATAGGAAAAGCCTAGGAGTTGGAAGGAAGCGGCCGTGGCCTTAATTAAGGTACAGCCCCAGCATTTGCCTGGTGTGAAAATGGGAAACCACGGAAAACCATCTTCAGGGCTGCCGATAGTGGGATTCGAACCTACTATCTCCCGGATGCAAGCTCACAGCTGCGCGCCTCTACGCGCACGGCCAACTCGCCCGGTCCCTAATGGTTCCTGGGGTGCCTTATTCCCACGTGGTTTGTCTCCCGATATTAAAATTCCGGAGTGTTACTATTCACCTCGGCGACCCCGAAAACTGTACATTTGACACTAAATACTATTATTTGTATATCTCACCCCCCCTTGCTCCCCGCCCCAAAGGGGGATGAACTTGGACTTAAAAAATCCCGGGGTGTCACTATTCATCTAAGCGACCCTGAAAGTATGCATTCGACACTACTTTTGATGATTTTATCTCACCCTTCGCCCCCCCGTTCCTATGGGTTCCTGGGGTGCCCTACCCCCACGTGGTTTCTCTCCTGATAGTACAAATCCGGAGTGTCAGTATTCATATCAGCGACCCCGAAGAGTACTCGACATTCTTTTCGATAATTTTTATACATCACTCACCCCTTGTCCCCCACCCTAAAGGGGGCTGAACTTGGAATTTAAAAATTCCCGGGATGTCACTATTCACCTAAGCGACCACGAAAAGTATGGACTCGACACTATTTTCGATTATGTGTATATATCACTCCCCCCTCGCCCCCACCCCAAAGGGGGCTTAACTTGGACTTTTAAAAAATTAAAATTTTAAAAAACTATTCATCTCAGCGACCCCGAAAAGTATGGATTCGACACTGTTTTGGTTTATTTTTATATATAACACCCCTCGGCCCCCGCCCCTAAGGGTTCCTGGGGTGTCTTACCCCCACGTGGTTTGTCTCCTGATACAAAAAATCCGAAGTGTCGCTATTCACTTTGGCGACCCCGAAAACTATGTATTTGACACTATTTTCGATTACTTGTATATATCACTCCCCATCGCCCCCACCGCAAAGGGGGCTGAACTTGGACTTTAAAAAAATTGGAGTGCCACTATTCATCTCAGCGACCCGAAAAGTATGGATTCGACACTATTTTCGTTTATTTTTATATATGACCCCACTCGCCCCCTGCCCCTAAGGGTTCCTGGGGTGTCTTACCCCCACGTAGTTTGTCTCCTGATACCAAAAATCCGAAGTGTCGCTATTCACTTTGGCGACCCCGAAAACTATGTATTTGACACTATTTTCGATTATTTGTATATATCACTCCCCCCTCGCCCCCACCGCAAAGGGGGCTGAACTTGGACTTTATAAAAATTAGAGTGTCACTATTCATCTCAGCGACCCCGAAAAGTATGGATTCGACACTATTTTCGTTTATTTTTATATATGACCCCCCTCACCCCCCGCCGCTAAGGGTTCCTGGGGTGTCTTACCCCCACGTGGTTTATCTCCTAATACCAAAAATCCGGAGTGCCGCTATTCACTTTGGCGACCCCGAAAACTATGTATTTGACACTATTTTCGATTATTTGTATATATCACTCCCCCCTCGCCCCCACCCCAAAGGGGGCTGAACTTGGACTTTTAAAAAAATCGGAGTGTCACTATTCATCTCAGCGACCCCGAAAAGTGTGGATTCGACACTATTTTCGTTTATTTTTCTTTATGACCCCCTTCGCCCCCCACCCCTAAGGGTTCCTGGCGTGTCTTACCCCCACGTGGTTTGTCTCCTGATACTGAAAATCCGGAGTGTCGCTATTTACTTTGGAGACCCCGAAAACTATCTATTCGACATTATTTTCGATTATTTGTATATATCACTCCCCCCTGGCCCCCACCCCAAAGGGGGCTGAACTTGGACTTTTAAAAAAAATTGGAGTGTCACTATTCATCTCAGCGACCCCGAAAAGTAGGGATTCGACACTATTTTCATTTATTTTATATATGACCCCCTCGCCCCCCCCCCCCGCCCCCAGGGGTGTTTGGGATGTCTTACCCCCACGCGGTTTGTCTCCTGATACCAAGTCATAAGTGTATCAAATTTGGTTGAAATCGCTCCAATGGTTTGGGAGGAGATGTGGTACAAACCCACCCACATACATAAGGTTTCCTTGATTTTCCTAATGCAGCATCTGTCTTTCTCACAATCATACAACCTTCGAAATCCTTGCACTACAGTCATTCTTCCTTAGCCATCCTGCACTTTCTAACTGTTTTAACCACCGATATTGTTTTCTGCCCTTCCCTTTTTCTGCATTCTTCTACTTTCGCCGTGTTTTATTCAGGTCTAGTATCACCTTTATTTCATTACTTTCTTCAGCTTCAGGCGGAATTTCATGACCACCAAACTGTAGTCCACGTCTGCTCCTGTGAAGGTTCTGCAAACCAACACCTGGATCATGAATCAATGCCTATTCATAATGAAGACTCTTCGCCACCTTTCAGTGTCTCCAGGTCTCGTCCACGTATACAGCCATCGTTTGTGGTGTTTGAACCAAGTATTAATAAGGCCCAAATTATGATCGATGCAGAATTCTACCAGCCGACTTCCCCTTTCATTACTTTGTCCCAGCCCGAATTATCCTACTACATTACCTTCTCTTCCTTGGCGTACAACTGCATTCCACTGTCCCTTCACAAGGAATTTCTCATCTCCTTTCACAAATGTTATTAAATCTTGTACATTTCTGCATCATCCGCTGAACTAGTAGGCGTACAGACTTGCAATATTGTGGTGGGTAATTTCTTGGTGTGTATCTTGATAACAAATATCCGTTCACTAAGCCTGATCATAGTAGCTTACCCGCTACACTCTTCTCTTATTCATTATTAAACCAACTCCTGCATTCACCGCCGTTTGATCTTGCATTGATAATTCCGTATTCACTTATACCAACTACATCTAACGATTTCAACTTCTAATATTCCATGTTCCGACAGGCTGGCTATCGAAAATAGCAGTCCCCACCCGGAGATTCTAATGGGAGACCATCTTACCTCCGGAATATTTTATCCAGGAGGAGGCCATCATTAGCAACTTTTCTATATACAGAAAGAGCTCCATCTCCTCAGGATTTAATTACGGCTATGGCTGTACAGACGCTATCTCCAGAGTGATTTCAGGAGCAATTCCTCTACTGTAAACCCACTGCCCTCCTACATAGGCTTTTTTTTGCTAGTTGCCTTACGTCGCACCGACACAGATAGGTCTTATGGCGACGATGGGATAGGGAAGGGCTAGGAGTGGGAAGGAAGCGGCCGTGGCCTTAATTAAGGTACAGCCCTAGCATTTGCCTGGTGTGAAAATGGGAAACCACGGAAAACCATTTTCAGGGCTGCCGACAGTGGGGTTCGAACCTACTATCTCCCGAATACTGGATACTGGCCGCACTTAAGCGACTACAGCTATCGAGCACGGTCTCCTACATAGGATCCTTCACTCGAAGTCGTTGGCTCTTGTAGGGAATAGGGTTATTTTCTGCCACCTAATGCTCGACCGGAATAGCTAGCTATACAGTCGACTACATGCCCACAGAAGGCTAAACCTGGCCAGACAGAAAACCATTAGCTAAATAGTCAAGTATAAATTATTCTACTATTATTTAGAAGTGATAAGATCTATTTTTTTTCTATTTTACACAACCATATACTAAATAGCCTATATTCTCCATGTGAAGCGAGCATATTGCATGGGTAGGTCTTCTTTAATGCCAACTCAGCTTATTGTGGTGACGTTTCTTTATAATCTCTAAGTCGTAGCGGACGCTAGAGAGTGCTTCCCTGAGGAAAACAAGATCTCCCTGAGGGATAAGCCGATCTGTTACACCCGGAGCCACACAACAATGAACATTAATCTCGAGTTCCGACTGACGACAGGCTAGTCACGTCGGGAAGGCTTTGGAGTCGGAACAAGAAATACAGCAGTTTAAGTACTTCCTGAAAGCTGAGAAAAATAGGAGTATTAGAGAAACCTCTAGCTCAGACAGATGTAAGAGCTTTGTGTGTTCTATCAAAAGTGCGTGGTCAATAAATAACTGTGCGCTAGAGAACTTCGAATGAAATGTTGAATCTAGGTCACAATCATTTCCACTGGCCATCTCTAAGAGTAATACGTTCATTTATATTATTATTTATATATTATTATTTATATTCTCATTATTTTATTATTATTATTATTGATCCTATATTTCATTAACTACTTTCACGTATTACGGAGACGCGAAGGTACCGGAATTTTGTCCCTAGGAGCTCTTTTACGTGCCACTAAATCTACGGACACGGGGCTGACTTACACTTACACCTTCAAATACCACCGGACTATGCCAGCACTGAATCTGGCAAGTTGGGCTCAGAAGGCCAGCGTTCTACAGTCTGAGCTCGTACACGTCCCGAATTATTATTATTATTATTATTATTATTATTATTATTATTATTCATCTGTTTACCCTCCAGGTTCGGTTTTTCCCTCGGACTTGCGAGGGATCCCACCTCTACCGCCGCAAGGGCAGTGTCCTGGAGCTTCAGACTCTTGGTCGGGGGCTACAACTGGGGAGTATGACCAGTACCTCGCCCAGGCGGCCTCACCTGCTATGCTGAACAGGGGCCTTGTGAGGGGATGGGAAGACTGGAAGGGATAGACAAGGAAGAGGGAAGGAAGCGGCCGTGGCCTTAAGTTAGGTACCATCCCGGCATTTGCCTGGAGGAGAAGTGGAAAACCACGGAAAACCACTTCCAGGATGGCTGAGGTGGGAATCGAACCCACCTCTACTCAGTTGACCTCCCGAGGCTGAGTGGACCCCGTTCCAGCCCTCGTACCACTTTTCAAATTTCGTGGCAGAGCCGGGAATCGAACCCGGGCCTCCGGGGGTGGCAGCTAATCACTCTAACCACTACACCACTGAGGCGGACATTATTATTATTATTATTATTATTATTATTATTATTATTATTATTATTATTATTATATCATAATCGATTTTGGCGCCAACTATGAACCAAGTAAACAACTCTTCATGATTTCAGTTTTCTTTGCCACCAGTATTTCTTCACTCTCTTGCTTACAGCTTCTTTCTTTTCTTTTTTTTTTTTTGCTTTACGTCGCACCGACGACGATGGGATAGGAAAGGCCTAGGAAATGGAAGGAAGCGGCCGTGGCCTTAATTAAGGTACAGCCCCGCCATTTGCCTGGTGTGAAAATGGGAAACCACGGAAAACCATCTTCAGGGCTGCCGACAGTGGGGCTCGAACCCACTATCTCCCGATTACTAGATACTGGCCACACTTAAGCGACTGCAGCTATCGTGCTCGGTTCTTTCTTTTCAGCCATTCAACTTTGTTTCATCTTGATCGCTATTTCTGGCTCTAGGAACCCCTCAAATGTGTTTATTATATTACTATTATTACTATGCCAACGGCCATGGCCATGTTGAAACACCGGATCCCGTGAAATCTCCGAAGTTAAGCAACATTGGGCGTGGTCAAGATTTGGATAGGTTGCCACGTGCTGTTGGTGGGGGGTAAGGGAATGGAGGAGCGGAAAAGAACTGGCCGGCCTACCGTACGTAAACTCCGGATCAGGCACACCTCTGCGGAGGTTCGGACCTGACTTCGGGCAATTGAACAGAACACTACCATTCCCTAGTTCAAGTTCACCTGGAACTGGGGAGAGGGTAATCTTTTATTGTAAACCATATTGTTTTTTGATACATGCATGCATATTCTTATTCCTATTAGTTTTTCTATTACTATATGCCTTTGCTGGCGGGACCTAGTGTTTACAGTGCACTATATCTTCTGGTATGGGCTAGAGCAATTTTGTTACTTTCATTGACCTGTCTCAGTCTTATCCTTGGCTTTGACAATATGAAGGTGACTGAGGAGTGAGCGATACTAGTAATGCCATTCCTTCTGCAGCCAGTCCCTGCCTTGAATGGTGTGAGAATGTTCCTCACAGGGTCGGATGATACATACATTTTAGTGGGCTTGGCAGAATGATATGTAATACCAACTTCTGGCTCGGTGAGGAAAGCAACGGGAAACTACCTCACTCTTCCTCTCCCTATTACGCCTCTTCAGTGGTGCCTAGGCCATCTATGAGAGCTGATGGCGGAGCTGTGGAGGATCCCACCAGCCTTAGGGCTGAGGACTGAACATACATACACATATTAAACATTTTAATTAACCGTAATAACTATTATCACCCAGTCTCTCATCTGCTCTTTTTTAATTTATTTATTTTTTCCTATGTGTTATATACTCCACGAAAACTCGTATCTTAACCTTCATACGTTGAATTAGTGCTTACGTTTTTTTCTTTTATTCTTTTTTCTACGCATTTTACTACGTCCGCCTCCGTGGTGCAGTGGTTAGCGTGATTAGCTGCCACCCCCGGAGGTCCGGGTTCGATTCCCGGCTCTGCCACGAAATTTGAAAAGTGGTACGAGGGCTGGAACGGGGTCCACCCAGCCTCGGAAGATCAACTGAGTAGAGGTGGGTTCGATTCCCACCTCAGCCATCCTGGAAGTGGTTTTCCGTGGTTTCCACTTCTCCTCCAGGCAAATGCCGCGATGGTACCTCACTTAAGGCCACGGCCACTTCCTTCCCTCTTCCTTGTCTAGCGCTTCCAATCTTCCCATTCCCCCGCAAGGCCCCTGTTCAGCATAGCAGGTGAGGCCACCTGGGCGAGGTACTGGTCGTTCTCCCCAGTTGTATCCCTCACCCAAACTGAAGCTCCAGGACACTGCCCTTGAGGCGGTAGAGGTGGAATCCCTCGCTGAGTCCGAGGGAAAAACCAACCCTGGAGGGTAAACGGACGATACGATTTTTATTACACTAAAAATTTTCATGCCCTGCCCAGTGCTATCCTTTCTTTGTTCAATAATTTTATAATTATACAAAATTCTTCATCTATTTTTGCTTTACGACGCATCAGCACAGATGGATCTTACGGAGTTTCAACTTTTACCTTGAAATCCGATAAGTGATCCTAAGTGAGTCTGTTTCCCTACATATTCTCGACAGATGTTCCTCTCCCATTATTTCTCCACACAATAACAATTATCTTATTTTCTCTCAGACTCTTATTCTTATGGATAGCCATTAGCCACCCAACTATACCTCTTACTTTACCATTCGTAAGTTTTCCTTTCTTTACGGACGTTTTTCTTTTTACTAATTTCACAGAATTCCCGTAATGTTGTTTTGGTCCTACACGCTCACATAATCATGTGTTTCTCAATGTCTTTCACTCTAATACTTACTTTCTTACTCAACTTCTTTTCTTCATTTTGATACTCTACATCCCAGCATTTTTCCCATTCTATTCCATCTAGTATTCTTTTCACCTTTGGTTACCCAGTAATCATCGAGCAGATGTTTAATCTGAAATTACTAGTCTAAATTTAATATTTCCCTCCAGTTCCTCCCTCTCTAATCTTAACCAATATTTTGTTACATTTGTTAACTATATATGCTTCTATGCTTATATATTCACATAGAATTCTAATCTCTACTATTATCTGTACATTCTGGTAAAAACATTATCCTTACTGCCTTCTTCAATGTCCTACGTTTCTGCCCCGTACAACGCTATGGATTTTACAAGCGAATTTAGCACGTTTATCTGCATTTTGTATACACTACTTGCATCTTCCTCTCCAAACATCTCGTGCTACATAAAGCTGCCAGTCCTTTCATATTTTCTCTTTTTATTTGTTCTTTCCACTTCTTCTCCATTTTCTACCGGGTTTCCCACACCCATGGGGTCGCGGGTGCGAAATTTGTCACACATGTGGATTTCACCTTGTTTTAAGGCCGGATGCTCTTCCTGACGCCAACCCTATATGGAGGGATGTAATCATTACTGCTTGTTTCTGCGGTAGTTGGTAGTGTAGTATGTTGTCTGAATATGAAGAGGAAAGTGTTGGGACAAACACAAACACCCAATTCCCGGGTCAGGAGATTAATCAGAGGCAATTAAGATACCCGATCCGGCCGGAAATCGAACCCGGGACCCTCTGAAAAGAGTATTCCTGAAGGCTCCACGTTGCAAGAATACTGTTTTGATACATTTGATAATGTGCCGAACCCACCTTCACAGATTCATACAAGATGGGGAAAGTGGTTGGAAGCTACTGCTTATCATGCCGATCATTTTGAAGTAATAATAAAAATGTAGCTAGAAGCCTCAATTCTGAAGAAGCCGCTTCTATTAAAGAATCACAAGAAGTCTTGAGCAAATATGTTGTTCATTAGCAACTTATATTCACTCATTCCAATTTAATGTGCATTTAATTGCAAGAAAGAGGTCTTTGTCTACACGTTAGCACTAGAATTTTTGAAGTCGAACGTTTCAAATGAATCTGACAAATCAGCTTCTCTCGGGAAAATGCAGAGTTTAGTGTTTAAAAACTCCTGTCACCGCCAACTTTAAAAACATGTCTGGTGTTCTCTAAGTCAAACAAAAAAATTGGCGGTGCACCGATACTTGAACTCCCTGATGCGGCATGTGATGTAGGGAGAGTGTCCCTTTTTTGTGTGTAAAACCCATTTTAGTGAACATAGACGAAAGTCTGTGTATGAGCACCTGTTGAATCATGCTGTGATTAAGTGTAATCAAGACTTTTGAATTTCATTGAGAAACTGGGGGACTTAATTATGATAGGTTATGTAACTGTGTTTCTTCCTGTGGCGATGTTTAGTTTAACATTTATTGTTTATTCGATATAAGTTGCTAACTGATATCCAGTTTATGTTTGTTTTCAATGCATTTTTCGAAATTCTTAATGCATATTGCGCCGTTCCCGGCTCCCTGAGAGGACGCATAATATCCAGGCTAGCTTAATTATGACCTTTCCGACTAATATAATTCTATCATCTGGGCTATGAGTTCCGAATAAGAGAAAGACATACCATGCGGAGCCAACTAAAACTTAAATCACCTATAGAAACCACTCTCATATGTTGCTTATTCTAATTCTTATGCTATCAAGTTATTAAAGCATTCATTCACTGAAGTCTAAGTCTCTACGCTACGAAACACATTGAAAGAACTGTTTAAAAATTTTACATATTTGTTTATTATATAAATGTTTCAATCCAGAATTCGAATGTTAAGCTATCCTCCCTCAAGAAAATCTGGTAAAGGAAACTGCATAATCATCTGATCACTTGGCCTATTTCTAGTGAACATGGACTTAACCTCATATGTCTGCCTATTTCTTCATTCGATTATATAATTAATCATTTCCTTTCCTCTTCTAACTGCTCCATATCACTCTTTCATCCAGCACTTCCACATTTCTGAGTAAAAGAAAGAAATGAAGAAATGACGGTATCGGGCAAAAATGTCTGCAAGCAAAGTTTATCGATAATCTGCCGGTATTTGATACATCCGACACCCACTATGCATTCTAAAGGAAATGTTGCTTGATTTCGTCTTCTTTACAATAAATCTACAGAAATCTATTGCACCAAGTGCTCGGATCTTGGTTGCCCAAGTTAGGGTCAGAATATAACATGCGGCAAATTATTGAATTCCGCATAAGCCATTATTCAGCTGAATATTATTATGATCCAGCTCATAATTATCAAATTAAAAATCACGAGTCCAAAAAAAAATATCAAATTCATCCTCTTAGGCCCTTAAAGTAATGATCAAATTGGAATAACGTGTAAAATTACTGGATTGAAACGACGAAGTCAAATATGTTTGGATACTTAGACTAGTGAAATAGTTTATAACATAGGTGAGTAATTAAAATTCGTATAAGTAACTAAAACTTACTTGGGGTAGCTAAAGAAAAACTTAACTGGTAACAAGAAACTTATCTGGGTGTACCCTAGCAAAGGAAAAGAAAATATTTACAACATGAGTCCTAACAAGTTAAAATATAGACTAAGGGTGTCTTTTTCATGGTATCCAGGACGCGTTTTGAGGTTTAGAACCATATCTCATGAATTGGAATTCTCCTCTATTGCATATCAGGTTTTGAATTAATTATTAGCTCTCCCTCGGAGCTCATATTCATCTACTGACATATAATCATTCCTATCTTTCTCAACATACTAATAAATACCTATGGATATTAACCTGGGAGGATAGTTCCCTAACACAATTACACATAACTGGTTACAATGTTGAATATTCATGCTCCTTCTTTATGTTGTTTTTCTGCGTGAAGATTGATAAGTCCTCTTTTAAATCAATGTAATTTTCATAAAAGGTTCAATCAGTACCAAATAAGATACACATACCATTTTAAGATCCGAATCCTCTCGTCATTTTAAGTTGTACATACGTGCGATATTATTCCTGCTAACGACTACTCTACTAGTCTCATCTGAAATATATTATCTAAAGTGGTGCATGGTGTGAAGACTTGACCGTCGAATATAATTCCTACATTCTCATTCAGTCATCAGTGATAGGATGTTGCCTAAGAAGTTACCACATTTCCTCTCATCTGAGAATAGATTAGAATTAGAAAACCTTTGTGACAGTACATGTGTTTAGTGCATCCTACTAACTGAGATTTCGTTGACACTACCAAGTGTGCACGCTAACCAACAGATGTCACTCTGATCTTATTTGAATTTCTTTATGCTTGCTCGTAAGATAAACAGTACATGAAACTGCTACATATCCATTTCCTTATTAGCAAAACTCAACATGAAAAACCATTAAGTCCACTACTACATCACCGTGCTCATCCTCGCGAAGAATCAATAACTACCACTATTCTAAATTATCAATCACGTATTAACTTCTCTTAAAATATCATTATTATACTTTCGAACATATATTCCGTCTCCTTTACTAAATGCGGGTTCACTTCTTTCAATCGTGAGCCTTATTATTTTAATCGCGGTTCATGGACATATTTCAAGATACTATGACCTTCATTCTGTCATAACCTCCAATTATCATAAACACATTTGTCTATTTAGCAAGCATATCCTACTGCTGGTTCCTAACTTGACATTCATTGGTCATAACCAATGTACACGCGTACCTACATCGCTCTTTGATATAACATACAACTCACTGTCACCTTAACGAACTCGGTATTTCACACTACATGGATCACATGTCGAACGTAGGCTTTCGTCACTGATTGACTACCTGTCTAAGGATTTGTCATACATATCTGAAGATTACCTATCCACCTTTGCTCTAACTCATCACACCACTCTTGTCGCTTAATTATTTCGCACGGAACAAATTAATAAATCATATTACACTTACATTTGAATATAAACATTATTACACTAATTTAAAAGTAAGACTTATCTGAATTCAGCAGCTCCAGTCGTCGGCATATGTCCAGCTGACAGGACATATTGAAACATCGCCTCTTATTTCCCTAGGTGAACGGGAAATATTGGCATAATTCTCCTCTGGGCTTAGTCATCTCTCGGTCGGCAACGTCATCCGACGGCACCCATTTGGGCAGTCTGGCTTATCATCTTCTTAGAACATCTTGCTCTCTCTGGACTAGTTGGAATAGAATAGCATTTCCATCGTGAACAGCTGTGAGAAACCGTCTAATGCAAAGATTGTTTCCTTTGAAAGAGTTGATCTACCTGTCAAGTATTCTTCTTGGGGTAATGTAATTTTATGATTTGAAATGAATAGATTCTCTCTCTTCAATCTCTTCCGAGTTATTGTAGGATTCCCTTTCTGTAACTCTTTAACTTTGGTAATATCGTGTAATACGTCAGCAGAGACTGCGGTGACGTAAGCTTGTTGCCGTTTATTTCCAACTTTCCACGTATCTTGGAGTTCGCGGAATGAAATTACTAGTCTTCCACTTAATTCGCAACGTAGCTTCTAAAATTCCGTTCTTTGTTCCCACTGAGCTGATTTCTTGTTGTACCGTCCTTAAAATTCTGATGTAGTTACTTCCGTCTTCGACTCGTATTTTTCAAGTAGCAATCCAATCTCGTTTTCTATTTTTTTTAATAATTGTTAGTAACAATCTTCCCGTTCGATCCTTTTCACTGCCTTCTGGATCTAAATTATTTTTCTCTCCCGCCTGAGGTGAATACTTTCGCCTTCGCTTGCGGTATGATCAGACCTTTTGACGTTGATTATTCTAACATACCTGGGTTCCAACTTTGTTCTTCTTACGGACGGAACTTCTTATAACAGTGAAATGGCACATTATTTTGACACTTTTTACTGAATATTTGGTATTTTTAAGTGCATAATTATCTGAAGCCTGGTAATAACTTAACTTTATAAACTATTTCGTCGGTAAATTTATCAATATCCCAAATATTTTAATATCTAGTTGAAGAATGTGTTCTTTCAGGGAGGCACCACGAAACGGGCTGCTATTAAATTCTGTTGAAATGATTGCTTATAACCTAAAAAATATATGACTCATTTAATGTGCAAGCTACGAAATATTTAGTAAAAAAAGTAATAAACCTCTACAGGCTGCCACATAAATATCACCAGCGCTGGAGCCAAGAGAGCTAATATTAGGGTAATTTGTGTGGAATATTCATGGGTGGAAATAACACCTGGTCTGATAGATTGTCATTGACATGAAGATCTTTATACTCGTATGTTTCGTGATAAACATTTCGAAAGATTTGGAAAAATGTGTGGGACAGGGGAGAGCTGTCTCGGAATTTCCACATCTTAACCATTAATAATCAGGTGTCACAATATTGGATAGTTTGGACCGCAAAATATAGATCACAGAAACAAGTGTTATCACTTAAGGTAGATCTTGTGGTGGAACAGCCTTCCACTTCGGTTGTGTTGTGTGTGTCCTCCGCGCTCAGCTCCGCGCCTACAAGCTCCGCAACCCGCCGCATCACCGATGTTTCCAGAGCCTACGAGAGGACTGCATTGCGCCTGGCATGCTCGTCGGTGAAGTCAGCCAGCGCTATATAAGGAGCGACGTTCCTCGCCTTACCGAGGACTACCCCAGTGTCCAACGATCAGACCACACAGCAAGTCAAACACAGAGGCATTCCTCTTAAAAATGTGTCTTGAACAGGTGGACAGATTGCTGGTTGTGAGGTCTCACCTCCGGACATCATCTTCCCTGATTCCCGTAGCCACGTCGAGCCCCGAGTCAAGCATTCTGCTACACTCGCAAGTCCTCACCAGTGTTTCGACGATTATCTTAGCATTCTGCGAATTAAGATATTGATGCAAGTTCCTTGCAAGTCTAAGTCCAATACTAGCATTATACTAACGCGACTCTCTCTACAAGTTACACTTGTTATCCCACAACAGATATTTTCCGACTATCCAAAGACATTTCCCAGTGGAATATACTATCTCCTCAAGATAGGTGTGAATGTGTATATAGGACTCTCTCTTTGTAAATATATATTTGTGCCACAGACTTTCAGTCTATCATTTAATAACTGCATTAACTGCGTGCAATCAATCAAGCTTCAAGACAAGTTTCATTATATTTCTTGTAAATACTGTATAAAACTATTGAAGCAATAAACTTTATGTTGTGTTACTGTATACCAAGTTCCTTGTATACAACAGGTTGCATTCACAAAATACTACTCTCCAACATTTTACTCCGCGTAAATAAGTGAGTAGATTTAACTCGATATGCGCAGTAATGCATTCATTGGAGGCGGTGAAACGTACTAAAATACCGTTACGAGCATATTGACATGGCAATGAATTCAAATTATTTTCTAGTTAACAACAAAGGAGGACGTTATTCATTGAATGAAGAAAGAGATAAAACGGGAAAATTAGGTACCAATTTGGTAATCGGCGGAAGTGTGCTCTAATGTGCGGTCAGTATGAGAGGCAGCAGATCCGGTCAAGAAAGTCAAGCAATACTTCTGAGGTTGTCGGCACTGACCTCGTGACATCCGATATCTCCAAAGCATCTCGCTAGGCAGAAACCATCTTGACAGGCCGACGTTCTTAGTGAATTATTTTCACCACAGAGTTTGATGGTTCCTTTTATACATATACTTCTTCCTTCCTGGACTTCTTCCCAGTTACCTGGAGTCGGTAATGGTATTGATTAAATCTGATTTTACGGCCGAACGCCCTTGCTGATGCCAACCTCACATGGAGAGATACATTCGCTAATGTGTGCTCTGTGGTTGGTGGCAGTGTGATTTGTTGAATAGAAATGAAGATGTGTATTATCACGAACATCCAGCCTTCGAGCTAGGGGAATTAACCGACCGCGGTTAAAATCCCTAGCTACGCCAGGAATCGAACTGCAGCCCATTACGCCGACCTCTTTGTCAGAGACATGGCCTACACAGCGATCGCTGCTCAGCCCGAAGGCCTGAAGATTATGAGGTGTCGTGTTGGTCGGAACGACGAATCATCTCGCCCGAGATCCTTGGCTTCCTAGACCGGGGCCGCCATCTCACCGTCAGATAGGCTGAGTGGATCTCGAACCAGCCCTCAGATCCAGATGAAAAACCCTGACCTGGCCTGGAATCGAACCCGGGGTCTGTTGATATTTGAGTGTCACATGGTCACAGACGTATTGCAGCCCATTTGACCTCACGATGTTGACTTTTCCACATTGTAACCCTGAGAGCAGGATTAAATCCTTGAAGTATTAGTCGATCAAAGACGGTCGGTCAGGTGCTGTGATACCGCTCCGGCGTCGCAGGGCTGGGTGAGCAGCCAAATGGGGATATTATATGAAGGCTTCCGTAACTGAATTCACGAACTTTTTTAATAACAGTTTCGGTTTCAGTAGTATCCACGTGGGAGGGCTTTGAAGAACAGTTCTCAAATATTGTAGCTGAGATATATGACATCCGCTTCTCTTCTTATCGGAGGCGCCAGATTCGATTAACTTGGGCGGAAGGCTGAAAAATGTTCGCGAGAAAAAGTAAGGAGCAGCAGACACAGTCAAGAAATTCAGAATGTCAACACACTGAACACGTAACACGCCACTAAATCTAAGGGGGTATTTGTGGTGGTGATTATTGTTTTAAGAGGAAGTACAACTAGGCAACCATCCTCTGTATAACGCAAATCAGAGAGAAAAAATGGAAGGGATCCGACACTTTGAAAAATGAGGGTATCGGCCAAAGAAAGACAAGGGCCACGAAGGACGTGAAAATGACTCCCTAGGCCTCGGGAACCTAATACCGTCGGGGTCAGAAAAGAACAAGTGTTGACCAAGGAAGGCCTCATAGGATAGGTGAAAGTGAGGAGCCTGGCAAAAGTAAGTGGAAGCAATGCCGTGACTTAGCTAAGTGCCCCGTGGTCGCCAACCCACGCTCCCAAGTTGAGAGCCCCTGAACCTCCTTTTAGTCACCTCTTACGACAGGCAGGGGATACCGTGAGTGTTATTCTACCGCCCCCACCCACAGGGAGTTACATCTAATGTATCTTGCTAAGCAGTAATGATCTTGGCAGGCTGAGGTTCTTTGCGAGCTGAATTCACCATGGAATTCGGTGGGTTTTTTAATAAAATGCATGTCTTCCTCGAGTGGCACCATCGCTGAGTGGTCCAGTGTTTTGGTCTTCGGGTCTCCTGGTTCGATTCTCGGCAAGATCAAGGTACTATAATCCTGTACAGCCAAATCCCCTGAATTGGAGACTGGATGTCTGATATGTCTCCAACAGTCCTTCATTCACACACCGCACATAACTCTATCCTCCACCACATTAACAGTCAGTTTCTCATACATGACATATGCCTCCTACCATCATCACAGGCTCTGCCTTACAACGACTGTCGTCTGTCTGTTAGGTCATCAGCCCAGAGGGTGATTTGATCACCGAATAGTAACACCGAAGGTAACGGAAACTCATGTCCTTATCCTGAGGTGGTGAAGCTTATTTCAGGCACATCCCCAATGGAGGTGAGCTGCATGTACCATTTTAACCACATACCAGCCCTCCTGCCATTCTTAAATTTCTGGCAGTACCTGGAATCGAAACCGGTCCACCGAGGACGACAGCTAACCATTACACTACAAAGGCGGTAACACCAAAGGTTATGCGGTCAGAGAGTGCAAAAATGGATGACGGTGCCAAAATATGGCGTATTATGCAAGATGAGGAGTGAGACAGTTTGCCATTGCTTTCCTCACTGTCCAGAAAATGATATTGCAGTAGACCGGCCCTATAAGAAGCACCTTTCACAACATCTGTACCGGTACGCACTACTCATGTTCCAAATATCATCACTCAGCACAGTCCATACCTCAGCAGCTTCCAGATTGCCTCAGCCATAAATGTCTGGATCTCCATGGAAGATACAATTCCCTCTGCCCTGTGCACCAAGAAACAGCATCAGGTGAAACAAGGGCTCCACTAGGCTAGAAACAGCAACAATTTTTTTTTCATTTTATATTTTTTTTTTTCACAACGTTGTACCGCATTAAGGAACGCGATTCAAACTATTTGGCAGATGAATTTGTTTTCTTCTCTTCCCATAATCTTTTCATCCTCTCGCTATGATGTTTCTTCCATTCTTCCGTCCATGCAGTGTGGGCTCTCATCTTGGGTTTACCTGCGACATTCTAAATCCATGCCTCTCCCATATAATTTTGTCTGCAATGTTGACCCCCTGAAGGTCTTTTACAATTTCGATTTTCGAGTTCCTCTTGACTTTTAGTGAGGAGGCATAACTAAATATCCTCTAATAAGTCTTTCAATGTACATTCTTTGAAATATCAAATATCAATCGTCTTTTTCTAATAGTCTGATACCGGCAAAAATGAGTGCAGTTGGACTAGAAGAAATGAGTGACTAAATGGGTGGCTATACCTCTAGAAAATAGAACTCAGAAAATTAGAGTAGGTGAAGCATTATCTGATCCTGTAACCATTAAGAGGTACGCCTCCGTAGCGTAACGGTTAGCACTATTAGCTGCCGTCCTCGGTGCCCCGGGTTCGATTCCCGGTACTGCCAGAAATTTAAGAATGGCAGGAGGGCTGATATGTGGTTAAAATGGTACATGCAGCTCACCTCCAACGGGGGTGTACCTGAAAAGAGCTGCACAAACCCGGGATGAGGACACGAGAGGTCCGACTCGTTGGCTGAATGGTCAGCGTACTGGCCTTCGGTTCGGAGGGTCCCGGGTTCGATTCCCGGCCGGGTCTGGGATTTTAACTTTCATTTGTTAATTCCAATGGCCCGGGGGCTGGGTGTTTGTGCTGTCCCCAACATTCCTGCAACTCACACACCACACATAACACTATCCTCCACGACATTAACACACAGTTACCTACACATGACAGATGCCGCCCACCCTCATCGGAGGGTCTGCCTTACAAGGGCTGCACTCGGCTAGAAATAGCCACACGAAATAATAATAATAATAATAATAATAATAATAATAATAATAATAATAATAACCATTAAGAGAGGAATTCTTCAAGGCGGTATTATTCGACATTTATGTTTTCTTCTACCGGTATATAAAAATGATATTAGCAAAGAACTGGAATCACCGAGCTCGATAGCTGCAGTCACTTAAGTGCGGCCAGTATCCAGTATTCGGGGGATAGAAGGTTCGATCACCACTGTCGGCAGCCCTGAAGATGTTTTTCCGTGGTTTCCCAATTTCATACCAGGCAAATGCTGGGACTGTACCTCAATTAAGGCCACGGCCGCTTCCTTCCCACTCCTAGCCCTTTCTGTCCCATAGTCACCATAAGACCCATCTGTGTCGGTGCCACGTAAAGCAACTAGCAACAAAAAAAAAAAGAACTGGAATCAAAGGTAAGGCACTTTTCGGATGATATTATAGGCCTACTGTATAGAGTAACGAATAAGTTAGAAGATTGTGAGCAACTGCAATGTGACCTCGACAAAGTTGTGAGATGGACAGCAGCAATGGTATGATGATAAACGGGGTTGAAAGTCGGGTTGTGAGTTTTACTAATAGGAAACGTCCTCTCAGGTGTAATTACTGTGTTTCTGGGTGAAAGTTCCTTATGGGGATCACTGTAAGAACCTACCTAGGTGTTAATATAAGAAACTATCTTCACTGGGGCAAAAACGTAAACGATATTGTAAATAAAGCGTACAGATCCCTGCAGATGGTTATGAGGGTATTCAGGGATTGTAGGAAGAATGTTAAAGAGACGGCATCTAAGCCTCTAGTAAGAACCAGTATGGTTCCAGTGCATGGGGCCCTCACCAGAATTGCTTGATTCGAGAACTGGGAAAAATGCAAAGAAAAGCAGCTAGATTTGTTCTGGGTGATTTCAAAAAAAGGGAAGAGTTGCGAAAATGTTGCAAAATTTGGACTGGGAAGACTTAGAAGAAGGGAGACGAGCTGCTGGACTAAGTGGTATGTTCCGACCTGTAGTGGAGTGATGGTGTGGAATGACATAAGCAGATGAATAAATTTGAGTTGTGTTTTTAAAAGTAGGTAAGATCACAATATAAAGATAAAGTTGGAATTCAAGAGGACAAATTGGGACAAATATTCGTTTATAGAAGGAGCAGTTAGAGATTGGAATAATTTTCCAAGGGATATTTTAAATAACATTCCAAGTTCTTCGCATTTTTTAAAGAAAATGTGGTAAAAATACAGATAGGCAAGGTGCCACCTGAGCGACTGCCCTAAATGCGGATCAGTGGTGATTGATTGATTGATTGATTGATTGATTGATTGATTGATTGATTGATTGATTGATTGATTGATTGATTGATTGATTGATTGATTGATTGATTGATTGATTGATTGATTGATTGATTGATTGATTGATTGATTCATTCATTCATTCATTCATTCATTCATTCATTCCACATAAGGTTGGCGTGAGGAAGGGCATCCGGTCGATAAAAAGGGTTAAAACCACATGTGCGATACATGTATGGGAAAAGCTGTAGAAGAAGATGTTAGTTATCTGCTTCCATTGATCAGGGTTTCTGATGCGTATCATGCTTCAGGCTTAATTACCGTGTAATAATGTTTAATTTGTGTTCCAAGATAGTGATTATTTGCTGTACCTCTTCTTATCCTTCTTTAGCGTTGGTCCCGCCTGGTGGCATGGTCTGCTGTGTGGATTCGTTGTCTCCAATTTGGTCTCGGGCCATGTCTGGATGTAGTCTTACAGCTTTCAGGTCGTTGTGCACTGTTTCTATTTATTTATTTATTTATTTTTTTTTTTTTTTTGTCGGTCCATCACTGTCTTCGTCGTCCCTTGGGCCTCTTTCCAGCGACTTCCAAAGAATCTGCTGACTTTGCCAATGTATTGTTCTCTGAACGCAACACATGCGCAAACCAGCGCAGACAGTTTTCCTGCATTTTCTTCTGGATCGGTGCAATACCAAAGCGTTTCCTAATATCGTCGTTTGAAATATCATCCAGTCTAGTGATGTCAGCTGTCCACATAAGCATCTTAGTCTACATGACTATTAGTCGACGTTCTCCCTCCTTTGTAGCAGGCCAAGTCAGTGCCGTAGAGAGCAACGGGACGGATAACAGTCCGGTAGATCTTAGATTTCAGATGGTCCTTCATCTGACAGTCGCAGGTGACCGCTGTACCTGTCCCGTGTGATTCTATAGGCTTTTTAATTTAAAAATTATATCTTTGTTTGCTTCACGATGTAATCCTGTTGGTTAGATGATTTCCCCGAAGTATTTGAAATTTTATACTTGACTGAATTTTCCAAACAGAGTAAACAGCGGTTGTTTGTCTGAGTATCGTGGAGATCTTTCCATGTATTGAGTTTCTCATATGAGATTTGGAGTTCGGGTTTAAATAAAATTACATGAATTTTCTCCAGCGATTGAATTGCTGTCCGCCTCTGTGGTGTAGTGGTTAGCGTGATTAGCTGCCACCCCCGGAGGCCCGGGTTCGATTCCCGGCTCTGCCACGAAATTTGAAAAGTGGTACGAGGGCTCGAACGGGGTCCACTCAGCCTCGGGAGGTCAACTAAGTAGAGGTGGGTTCGATTCCCACCTCAGCCATCCTGGAAGTGGTTTTCCGTGGTTTCCCACTTCTCCTCCAGGCGAATGCCGGGATGGTACCTAACTTAAGGCCACGGCCGCTTCCTTCCCTCTTCCTTGCCTATCCCTTCCAATCTTCCCATCCCTCCACAAGGCCCCTGTTCAGCATAGCAGGTGAGGCCGCCTGGGCGAGGTACTGGTCATACTCCCCAGTTGTATCCCCCGACCAAGAGTCTGAAGCTCCAGGACACTGCCCTTGAGGCGGTAGAGGTGGGATCCCTCGCTAAGTCCGAGGGAAAAACCGAACCTGGACGGTAAACAGATGATGATGATGATGATTGAATTGCTTCTTGACTAATAGAAGTACCAGATCATCTTAAACCTGCCTGATATTCACCTGTTACGTCGTCTGTTTGATTCTCAAGTGTTGTGAGTAGTGCTTAGGTGAGAAATGTGTAAGCAGTTGGTAAGGGTGATAACCATCTGCAGTTATTAGAATCAGATTTATCCCATTATTACGTAAGGAGTGAATTAGTGCACACTTCAACTCGCCAGGAACTTTTCCTGTAATCCAGATATCTTCAATAATGCTGTGAGTTTGCTGAGCTAGGCTAGCACAACCTATTTTCTACATTTGAGCTGTTATACCATCTTGTTCAGGTACTTTATTATCTTTTAGTTCACGGAATATTTGTTTGACTTCTTCTAATGTGGGTGGTTCTGAGTCCGGATTGGGTTTGGGTTTTCCAAAGGTGGGCTTACAATTGAATAGATCTTTATAATAATTTGCGAGAAGTTCGCAATTTTCCTCTTTGATTGTTTCAAGGGTCCCAACTGGACGTTTGAAATAAATAATAGGTGCCTTATAATTTCATGCCAACGGTCTTAGCCGTGTTGAAACACCGGATCCCGTGAGATCTCCGAAGTTAAGCAACATTGGGCGTGGTCAGGAGTTGGATGGGTTGCCACGCGCTGTTGGTTGGGGGTAAAGGAATGGAAGAGCGGAAAGGAACTGGCCACCCTACCGCACGTAAACTCCGGCTCAGGAACACCTCTGCGGAGGTTCGGACCTGCCTTCGGGCAGAATAACACTTACCTTACCTATAATGTCATAATTCTATTCTAAACGTAATGTAAAAGCTCCGTGTATTATTTTTCTTGAAATCCTGTTTAATATCCATGAGTCTTCTTTTATCATAAATGCGTTTATGCAATCTAATGTTTTTCGCACCCTGTTTTTGAATTTCTAGGAATTCGTCCCATTTTAGTTTGGTATTGAGTGAATTCAGGTTTTGCCACGCTTTAATCCTGAGTTCAATTATTTTGTCACAGTTCTCATTCGACCATCTATGCTTGCATTTCCTGGGAGGTAAGCCGGCAGTTTGGGAAGTCTTAGCGGTATTGTCTTCTCCGAGGACCATCTAATCATAAAGATTTTGATTGGAGATATATGCAAGGAAGATCTCTGTGGTTCTTTTAAGAACGTCTGAATGAATTCTCAAGTGTTTCATTGTTCTGGTCTGGATCCATTTTGTTGAAATTCAACTTTTATTACACATCCATTGTGATCAGACTCAACGTTTCCCTTTTTTAACCTAAAAGTTCATGATTTCTTTTTGACTTATATTAGAAATAGCTACACTGATTAGTTTAAATTCTCCTGGATGAAGGTTCGGAGATCATCAAGTCATGTTTTGTGTAGAAGTGCTAAGAAATGAGTCGACATTAGTTCTTAAGTTCTCACAGGACTTTACAACCTCTCTCAACTTCTGTCGGAAATTTTATGAGCTGTGTAAAGGCTTTACTCTTATTTTCACAGAATTCGACTATTATTATTATTATTATTATTATTATTATTATTATTATTATTATTAATATTATACCGGGTTGTCTGAAACAACATGAACAGCATATATGAGTGCTAGAGCGTTTGTTATACCGGTAAATAACTTTCTTTCTTTCTTTCTTTCTTTCTTTCTTTCTTTCTTTCTTTCTTAATCCGTTTACCACCCAGGGTTGGTTTTTCCCTCCGACTCAGCGAGGGATCTCACCTCTACCGCCACAAGGGCAGTGTCCTGGAGCGTGAGACTTTGGGTCGGGGATACAACTGGAAAGGAGAACCAGTACCTCACCCAGGCAGCCTCACGTGCTATGCAGAACATGGGCCTTGTGATGGCGGGGGGATATATTGGAAGCGATACACAAGGAAGAGGGAAGGAAGCGGCAGTGGTCTTAAGTTAGGTACATTCCCAGCATTTGCATGGAGGAGAAAACCACTTCGAGGATGATGGAGGAGGGAATCGAACCCTCCTCTACGCAGTTGACCTCTAGAGGCTGAGAGTACCCCGTTATAGCCCTCGTACCACTTTTCAAATTTCGTGGCAGAGCCGGGAATCGAACCCGGAGCTCCGGGGATGGCAACTAATCACACTATCCATTACACCACAGAGGT
Source organism: Anabrus simplex (assembly GCF_040414725.1). Lineage (NCBI taxonomy): Eukaryota > Metazoa > Arthropoda > Insecta > Orthoptera > Tettigoniidae > Anabrus > Anabrus simplex. The sequence goes on along the minus strand of NC_090271.1, from coordinate 84,042,551 downwards.
GGAGGGTAAATAATTTGGAAAAGGTAACTCGATATCTCGCGCCTTTGTAATTTTATCAGCTGCTGAAGTTAGCCAATCAGATCACTTCGCAGGCGAATTTAAATGGGCTTTAGAAAGCGGTGTCGCTAGATCTGCACGTGGTTTATGGCCGGTTGAGAGTATGGCGAGAAATCATCATTAAACAAAAACACACGGTAGGTTTCAGTCGGTGTCACTGTAGCGGGAACCTATCATCTCTGAGGTCCATGTCAAATCCCTCCCATGGGAAAGTTACTTTCTTCGATTGGTGCTCTCAAGACACATGAAAATTAGGCAACGCCGTCTCGCAAAGTCCTTTGAATTCGCCTGCGAATTGATCTGATTGGCTAACTTCAGCAACTGATTAAAAGACAACAACACGAGATATCAAATTATTTTTCTGATTACTTATCAGTGTCACAAGCCCTCTAACATTCAAATACCCGGTTCTCGTCTTTTTTTAATAACTCTGTAATATTATTATTATTATGATTATTAAATTCATAACAGTCTAGGCTTATCACTGATTCGTAATAGTGATATCCAATCCAGTACGATTATTTCCCTCTATTAAACGCTCGTGATAGATTACAACGCGTCCTATTTCTCTGTCAGCATTGACGAACAATTAGCATGAGTGGTCTCCCCGTAACAACACATTCCACTCACACACATGAAATGATAATTTAACAGATGTTCAGACATTTGACCATCTGAAATCACATTTACAGCCTGGAAATGTCGCTATTATGTAATCAGTTGAATTAATGCCTCCACTATTACGTTTGAGTTAATAATTGATTCATACCACACCGAAAGTAACATTCATCAACGTCACGTTAAGGATTAATTATTGCATTAGGTGTGTGACAAATCACAGTACCCACTTTTTGTTTTGCTTCTTAACGTATAGCTTTTAGTACAGAGTGTGTCCGAGGACATGTTCAGTTCGCCAGTTCATCAATCAGTCATCAATGATCTGTATTTTGTGTTGTTACCCAGGCGGCAGGTTCAGTAGTTGGTTTTTCCTTTACACCTCATACAGGAATACTCATGGTAAAATCGTAGGATGTCCACCTCTGTGCTGTAGTGTTTAGTATGATTAGCTGTCATCCCCGGAGGCCCGGGTTCAATTCCCACCTCAGTCGTCCTCGAAGCGGTTTTCTGTGGTTTACCACTTCTCCTCCAGGAAAATGCCGGGATGGTACTTAATTTAAGGCCATGCCCGCTTCATTCCCTCTTCCTTGTCTGTCCCTTCCGATCTATGCTCAGCACAGCAGGAGAGGCCATCCGGGTGAGGTACTGGTCCTCCTACCCAGTTTCATTTCCCCGACCCGAAGTCTCACGCTCCAAGCCACTTCCCTTGAGACGGTAAAGGTGGGATCCCTCACTAAGTCCGAGGGAAAATTCTTTATTCTTTATTCAGATAGTCATTTCATTCCTGCCCGGTAAGGGGCAGGCGGGTCACCAGCTAAACATGTAGCTCTTTTTCCGGTGAATGAGTATATTAAAGTAGAATTTTGGAACCTATACATAGAAGTATGTCTCGTAAATACTGAAAACAAAACAAAGTCAAATACAGAGTGAGACAGAGAAAATGTAAAACATACAAGTATATAACAAGGAAATATTATGTGATTTCTTCCATTTCAGTCTATTTTTCATTGATTTCGGTTGGTACACAAAATATAAACACACAACACATCGTACTGAGAGAGATATGTCTTCAGTTCATCTTGACGTATGATATGAAAAGCACTATGGTGGAAGCAGAAGGAAATAAACGAACACTAGTGAAACAATGACGCGAAAAACACAGAATGATGGAAAATGAACACGGATAGAGATGACACTGGTGGTGTCGTAAAGCACTCAGACACAGATATTGGAGGCCGGTACCACTGCCGCGAGGAGCATCATAATATCTAGTAAAAGAAAAATTTAGAATAAAAAGGCAGTGAGACAGAGGGGGAAGTTACGAGATAGGGGTGGGGAAGAGGTGAGAGATAGCAGGAGAGCGGTCATTATTAAGGATAGTGGTGGCAAGAGGAGAAAGTTTGAGGGCTTCTTTAATCGCAGAAGGATTGATGGCTAGGGCAGATTGTAAGTATTTGAGACGAAGATCATGAACATGAGTAAGGATGGTGGGGAAAGAATAAAGATGTTGGAAGTCAGCAGAAGGGGTGTCAAAGGTGAGATGGTATGCAATACGCATAGCATGTCTGTCAATTTTAAAGCTGCGTTTACACTAGCGAAACTCCCTCGCGAAAGTCGATCGGGCGAAACTTACTCGCTTCGAGTAAAATTTCGCACTACCCAAAACAGAGCGCAATTCAGAGCGAAAAACAGCGCGAGTGGAGCGAGCCGCCTTCGACAAGCCTGAAAGTTTCAGTTCTGGTTTTGCAGCCAACATGGAAACTTATTTTGTCCCTCCAGCCGCTACAATATTTCGTCATCATATAGTAGTTTAGTGTCATAAAAGTGTCATAAAGTTAAAATAAATTTCAGTTTTTGTAAGAAATTGAAGTGTTACGTTCTTCGTGCCGGTCAGTGTAACTTCTTCACAATGACCCAAGAATGCTTCAGCATAGGTACCGGTAGGTTTTTAAAAAGTAATGAAATGACAATTTTGCGTTATAAACCAACAGTAATTGCTTACCTGATCCAGTGACTCTGCTCTTATTTTCTTTCGATCTTTCGCTTCGATATGATCCCAGTAGCGATTTCATCTTCCCTTTCACTGTAGAAATAGGAAAGTTTAGTTGAAAACTAATTTCCTTCCACGCATCTTCTCTTCTATTGCAATTGAAATAGTTTTTGTTTTTCGCATTCCACATAAAATCTCTATTTTTGTAGAGCTCGATGAGCTGCAAGCACTGTTCTTGATTCATCCCTCGCGCAACTATGGGAACCACGTTTACACTGAGCGAAATTCGATGAGCGAAACCGTTTGATGCGGGGGCAAAAACCGACTGAGCTCCGGCTCGCAGCGAGGGCCCTCACTCCGCAATTACTCAGGGGTGAGGGAGCGTCTACACTAGGCTCAATTCCCTCGCGAAATAATTTCACGAGGAAATTGCGCTTTGTGTAAACGCAGCTTAAGCAAGGTCACGTATTCTTGTCTGTCAGCTGTGAGCCAGGTCAATGAACTGTATGTTACGACAGGTCGGATAAAAGATTTATAAACTGTGAGGATTTGGGAAGGACGGAGGTCCCACGTTTTACCAGTAAGGAAACGTAGGACTCGGAAGCGTTGGAGGACACATTTGTAGACTTGTGTTAAATGATTTTTCCAATGAAGGTTGTTCTGGAATTGAATACCAAGGTAGATAAGGGTATTAGTTTCTGTTAGTGGAGTATTATACAACGTTAAAAGAACTCGGTGACGGGGTCTAGAGGGGCGGGATTTTTTCGGAAACACAATAAATTGGGTCTTGGTGGGATTAACAGCAATATGCCAGGTGTCGAACCAGGATTCAAGGAGGGAGAGGTAGGAATGTAAATAACGGGTAAGAGTAACAGTAGTAGGTGTATGTGCAAGGATAGCCAGATCATCGGCATATTGATAGAGTCTTAAAGGCGGGTCGGGACGTGGTATATAATAAGTATATAAAATACATAAAAGTGGGGAAAGAGGGGAACCTTGGGCTACGCCCGCAGTCATTCGAAAGGAATAGGAACGGGTACCTGGATGAGGTTCTGTGCTGATCGATGTTGAAGATAGTTGGAAATAAAGCGAATGATAGTGATAGGAATGGGAAGATGGCGTAACTTAAAAAGCAACCCAACATGCCAGACTGAATCAAAAGCCTTATTCACATCGAGGCAAACTAAGGCGGCAGTTTTACGGGGGCGAATATAGGCATTGAGAGAAGAGATGAGAAAGAGGTGATCTTGAGTGGAATGATGGTAACGAAAACCGGCTTGAGAGGATGGAATAAGACCTAAAGAGTCGAGATAGGAGGAAAGTCTCCTACTCAGAATCCCTTCTAGGATCTTGCTGAGGACAGGGAGTAAGGAGATTGGGCGATAAGACCGAATGTCAGATGGGAGTTTATGAGGTTTTAGGAATAAGAGAAGGTTGGCGGTACCCCAATGAGCGGGCTAGGTGCCAGTATGGAGAATGTAGGTGTAAATAATGCTAAGAAGATAAAAAAGAATAGGAGGGACTTCTTGAATTTGACGATATGAGATGGTATCTGAGCCAGGGGAGGTGTTTTTCCGATGTTTCAAGAAAAGCCGGATGTCATTGGGTGTAATGAGAGCATTTAATGGATGAGTATAATCAATATGAGAAAAATGAAGGAATGAAGGTTAAAGTTCAGGGAGGTTAGGATCAGAGTAAGCAATGATGGTAGGTTCGTGAGGATGATGGAAATTAGGGGCGTAGGAGGGGGGAAAACAGTTTGATAATAGTCAGCGAAAAGATTAGCCTTGTCTTGGTCAGTTTGTGGATGATCGGGGGAATGTGTAATAGGTAGCGAGGAAGAGGATTGGTAGTTTTGGTTAGTTGTCGAAAAGTCGTCCAAAAATGTCTAGGGTCGTGATAATCAGCTAGCTCAGTGCACTTGTCCATCCACAATTTACGATTAATAGCTTTAATATATGAGCGCGCGTGGAAGTTCGGCGGTGTTGTTGAAGCGTAGTAGGGTCCTTGGTTCGAGTATATGCAGTAAAGTAGTCATGAGCTAGCTGCAATAAACGGACAGCTTTGCGGGGTATAGGACGTTTGGAGGGGTGCTAGGAGTGACGAGGAATATGAAGGGAATCAGCGGTAAGGATAGCTCGCTCTATTTTAAAAATTAGGACGAATAGAGTGAGAATATTATTCGGCGGTACAGCATCACTGAGAAAGTTAGTGAGAGTAGTGCGATAAGCATTCCAATTAGTGTGATTGAAACGACGAGTAGGGGGAGGGTGAGGAGGGGTAAGGTCTGATGGGGAAGGATACCAGGAAAGGTGAGAAGGGCTAAGGCGTGACCGCTACCTATAGAAACGAGCTGCTGGATGGTGATGGATGTGGCAAGTCAGGGAGAAAGGAGGGCATCAGGGGTGGAATTATTAGCTGTGAGGGTGTAGAAAGGAAAATGGAAGCGCATACCCCGGAGAGACGTACATAAATTAGTGAATTCGGAGATATGAGTGAGGGTGTAGGAAGTAACATTAACTATAATATATTCAGAGAATTTAGCGTCTATATATTTAATAAAATCGGAGGGAATGAAAGGTTTAGACGGTATGTAGATAGTAGCTACCGTAATAGTTTTCTGAGGAGTAATTACTTCTAGTATTAGATATTCAGAGAAATTAGTAGGGAAGTGAAAGTAATGCTGGATAACAGTAAAATCTCGTCTGACGCCGATAGCCGCGCCACCACGGCCTTGAGTCGGACGATCAGCGCGATAGAAAGTAAACAGGGGAAACTGAGGCATTTGGGCCGGCGTCAGAAATGTCTCATTGAGAACAAAAATATCCGAGGCATACAAGGAAAGGGAGGTGTCCAGCAGCGATCGATTGAACTTAAGAGATCTTATGTTAGCATAGTAAAGCTTCAATACCCTAACGCATAAAGTGAACAGTACTTAGGGGGGAAAATGCGAAATGCATCTTATTCCCCGAGTACGTCACGTCGACATGGGTGTTCAAAACCAATCGAGCCGCTAGCTGGATCTGATTTAGGATGTGTGGGCAATGGAAAGGGAGGACGTTCTGTAACACCATCGTAATAAAACGAATGATGTTCTCAGAACTCGAGGAGGGGAGGGAGGAGGAAGAGACAGGGGTAGGGAGGTCTTGAGATTGAACAGGGACAACGGTTTCAAGGTGATCAGGTTCAGGAGCAGGTTTGGAACGGCACTTATAACTGAAAGCAGGTTGATTTTGATTACAATTAACACACTTTGGATTCGACTTATTGGGACAAGCATGAGTAGGATGCTCCTCACGTGAACAGATGGCACATACCTCCGGATGAACACACGGTGTCCCTGGGACGTGGTCCAACCTCTGGCACGTCCCGCAGGGGATCTTCTGAGGTGTTGATGTTCTGGAGGGTTCCACCCGATGGCGCCGGGCGTAGATCATGGCGCTGTCGCGGAACAGGGCGTCGAGCGTCGAGACGTCGCGTGATAGAATGCGAACCAATGAAGTGGGTCCTTGAGCATTCCGAATACGGATGACTCGGTAGATGTAGTGGCCCTCGAGTTGGAGTTGAGCAGCCACCTCATCGTCAGTGTAGTCTCGGGCGACTCCATAAGCAAACACAGATAGAATTGGTGCTGGTCGGGTGGGCGGTGCAGGACGTTGTGCTGGACGCTGTGTGGTGACATTAGTGGCCCGTACATGTGACCCCAGTTGACGAGCTCCGATGTTACTCATGAAGTGATGGTAAAATGGTTGGCAGGTGTTACGATTATAACCATCCCCCGTCCGTTGGATTTCCAGTTTATAATCCTGAAGATTTTGCGTGAATTTTGCAATTAGTTGATAGATGCACCTGACGTTGGCCTTGGTGATGTCCAGATTTGTAAGCTTTATCAGATAGAAAGGCGGTTGAACAGTAGGCTGGAGCGATGGAGTAACAATACTGCGCTGGCGAATATTAGGTGGTATTGCTGGGTTTTGCGCCGACTGAGCATAACTACGTAAATATGCAGGCATGTACGGCGCAGGTTGGTCCAACAGGTTGGTCCAACAGGTTGGGCAGTTGGTGGGCGGTCGATGGTCCAGGGCCCAGCAAATGGATCCCAAGGTCCGTTCCAGAAGATTCCAGACGAGCATTAGATCCCGGTGAGGTTTCGACAGAGCCTGGAGAACGTTGTGTCAGGGATTGCGTCGGACAAATTATTTTCCTTTCTCCATCAGGACTTCTCGAACCAGACTCCGATAAACGACGAGGTTGTTTTACTTGAGTAGTTTCCATGTCCTTTGGTGGCGACCTGAGCGAACGTGATTGCGCAGGTGATTGCAGCGATGAAGGACTCATCGGGTAACTTCCAGAAACTTCCAGATATGTAGACGTGAGAAAGTCGACGGGTAGAGATCCCGATCCGATCATATACTGTAGACTGAGTGTGCCGAGGGAAACTTACTTACTTACTTACTTCAAATGCTTTCATTCCCCACCCTGAAGGGGTGGGGAGGGCCACCTAGAGGGTTACGCCCTCTCTCTGGCCAAGAGATGCGGGCGGGTTGGGGAGATGTGCGGGAAGAGGGAGATGGGTAAACGATGTGCGAAATGAAGGAGATGGAAGGGGAATTTATGGCCATTGGGCTAAGTTTTATTGAAGTTCATAATTGATTACAACATTGTTTAGACAAGGTAAATAATTAAATGTATAGAAGTAGATAAAGACATTCAATATCAGTATATTGTTTCAGGAGTAACATTTTCCTCTCTTTTTTAAATTTTTTTCCTTATAATCCTACGCCTGAAATACATGACAAATATTAGGTTATGAATACATATACAGGATAGGTAATTGCATGGTTTTGAGTGCACTTACACCCTTATTTTATGCTTGATGTGGTTGTCCTTAGTGCATGGCAATGTAACATGGAAATATATGATGTTACTGGATATCTGTCTGTGGCTAAAAATATCATGAAAAGGGTTACACAAGAGTTTCTAAAGGTGTAAAGTTGAAATGGGTATTTAAACCGGAATGTGTTGTGAGGAAGTGTAAATTGAACGTCTGATTTGCTGCAGCCTGGAGATGGTTGAGAACTAGCGATCTATTTTATGGGTGGATATTGAGCTATGAAATTGTTACATATCTGATCAGATCTTCAATTGTAGGATGGGGAAATAGTGAACGAGTTGGAGTGGTTGGTGGGTCGATAGTGCGAATGGGGGTTTGGGAGAGGTAAGTAAACTCGTGTCCTCATCCAGAGGTGGTGCAGCTCTTTTCAGGCACACCAACATTGGAGGTGAGCTGCATGTACCATTTCAACCACTTACCAGCCCTCCTGCCATTCTTAAATTTCTGGCAGTACCAAGAATCGAACCCGGGCCCCCGAGGACGGCAGCTAATAACACTAACCGTTACGCTACGGAGGCGGACTTGGGAGAGGTGCGGGACGGCCTCTACATCGACGAGAATAAACTGCATGGTTGCCACCGCAGGTGTGACACCGGGGGGTTTGAAGGGTGTTGGGGCACTTGTTGGTGAAGTGATGTTGCGTGCAGTGCCCGCAGATGGGATGATTTGCTTTGCACTGTGCAGTTGTGTGTTGACCATAACAGAGACTTTTTCACATCTGAGAGACTGTGGAGGTGGAGCGCGGAACGGCTCGACTTTGTGATGATGATGATGATGATGGATTGAGATACCACTGGCAAGTAGTCTGTCCACGTCGACAGATGTTGGTAGGATAATCCGCACCATGAATGTTGGCCACGCCGCATTCCTGATGCGGAAGGCCCTCAGAGCTGGTATTCCCTCCGCGTTGAGCTCGGAGTATCCTCCCCTAAGTTATCCGATAACTTTTAATTGCATTCCTTCAAAAATTGGCAGTCTGATTAATCATTCACCTTAGCGAAATTTACTATAGACCTGTAATGCGTTCAGTAAGTCCGTCCGTGAATCAGTGGTGAGGTGATGGCCTGCTGTAGAGGTAGACGGGTAGGCTATTTCAAGAGTGGGGAAAGTTCCTTTAGTGCTCCATGCCGTATAGTCGGCATTTAAATGTATCTCTGGTGATACATTTCGTGTTAACCTGACAAAATTTAATAAAACTCTGCAATCGAACGCCTAAAATTGTCGGATCCTCTCCCATCTGGTAGGATAGAGTGAAATGGAACGTCGAAACTGGCATGCAACCTTGATAGCGTCAAGTGGAAATGTAACTGCGGTGGCGATGATTTTTGTTTTAAGAAGAAGTACAAATAGGCCCCACGATTATTATTTTTGTAATTATAAGAACAAAATTATTATTATTATTATTATTATTATTATTATTATTATTATTATTATTATTATTATTATTATTATTGAACCCTTGAACTTACCATTCCATCGTTGGTCAGCCACAGCTGCTGCGGTAGAGCAATATTGAACTCTTAAATCTTGGGGTCGTAGCGGGAATGTCGGTCACGATCTTAACCAAACGATGGGGTTCAGAAGAGAGCCTAACTCAGGGCCTCTCAAACGCCCAAAATCTCACGCGTGCAGAGCGAGGCGCAAGAGCTCCGTGCACTGTGCATCGGTGCCGCTCGGTGCCGCTCGGTATGGCTCGGATCAACGCTTCGTCTCTGGGCTACTCGGCTAAGCTCGGCTCTACTCGGCTATACTCAGCTCAACTCAGCCCGGATTTGGAGCGCTACGGCGCAAGTGGGGGAGAGGGAGACAGGCGGAGCGAGCGAGACAGGCGTGAGGAAAGAGAGAGTTAGCGCTATTGCTCCAAATCGAGGAGTGGGGGGTCTGCACTCTGGTCAACCAAGCCAAGTCGTCTTTTGCACCGTGCACGGTGCATGCACCACGCGCATGCACCCTGAGAGGCCCTGGCCTAACTACTTGAAATGAGGAGCAATGTTTCAAACGCAGTCACATTGCATGGAGTTAGTTTTATTAGTTACAGTATGGAATAATTTTCTTCGGAGAAAAGTAGAAATATCACAGATTAGTGGACAGCGAAAAACTAGAAAAATGAAAAGAAAACCTGAAAATCGGGCACCCTATTGATCCAAACGATAACTGAGAATTAATCCACACGAGCCGTGGAAAATCTGACCTTCAACAAATAGAATTCCAGATTTACTCTTAATTAAGCTTATCCACCAGTCAAATACCCTGTCGGATATGAAAACACCCGCCGAATGGACCCTTAATCGAACCAAATTGACTATCAGTTGCTTTGGATAGATTGCGAAATACTATTGGAAAGCATGGTGTTCACTACAAATTAACAGCAGCATTCATAATTAAAAATAAAATTCAACCATGCATTGTCATCTCGTGACACCCTTCAGTTATAGAATAATCCCGATGCTGAAACGTGCATCCCCCATACAGCTGTTCAGTAGGAACCAACAACAACTCGAACCGAGAGGATCTTACGTTACGTCGTTCTGAAGGAACAAAACTGCGAAATGCAGTAAACACTTATTCATCACGCATTTAGAAGAAATGCTAAACACTGAAGTTAAATAAAAAGTCGCAAATCACTTGGAAAATATTATTACAAAACCAACTTTCAGGTTATAAACGGTTACATTAAGTTTAATAAAATTACAAGTCCACATATATATAATAAGAGTTTTGCCTGTACATTGCTCAGAATTGGAAAATAATGGTATTTCTGTATCGGTCATGTCCATAGTAACAAGAAAATGCACTTTTTACTTTTCCGTAATGTCTGTCTGTCTGTCTGTCTGTCTGTCTGTCTGTCTGTCTGTCTGTCTGTCTGTCTGTCTGTCTGTCTGTCTGTCTGTCTGTCTGTCTGTCTGTCTGTCTGTCTGTCTGTCTGTCTGTACACGCGTCACGAGAAAACGGTTGAAGATAATTTAATCAAAATCGGTATGTGAAGTCAGGGGAGGAGCCTCTACAATCTAGGCTATAAATCATTTTACTCACGCTGAGTGAAATGGTAGTTTAGGGGAAGGCCTAAAATTGAATTCTCAACCATTTATGTTATTAGTGGTCGTATTTAAAAAAAAAAAAAAATGGGTATGCAAAGTTGGGAAATAAGTTGCTACAATCTAGGCTATCAATAATTGTATTCACGCTGAGAAAAATTGTAGTTTAGGGGAAGGCCTAAAATATAATTCCCAAATATTGTTGTTATTAGTAGTCCTATCTTGATGAAAATCGGTATGCAAAGTTAGAAAATAAGTCGCTATAGTCTGGGCTGTAAATTATTTTATTCATGCTGAGTGAAATGGTAGTTTAGGGGAAAGCCTAAAATGTAATTCTCAAATATTTCTTATTAGGGGTGTAATCGATGAATGCTACATAACTAGGGTTATATAGTATTAAATTTCCTATTATTCATGTTTTATACATCGTTACCGTACTGGCTATGATCACAAAGATATTCATGATTTTGGATTTTTGTTACTAAGTCCATATCAGCGCCGAGTAACCAGAAATGGGTAAACAGTATTTAATGAAAATCGGTATGTAAAGTCGGAGAATAAGAAACTACAGTTTATGGTATAAAATATTTTACAAATCACAGAGTCGAAAGAAAACTAAGTGTGAAGGCCTGCAATATAGAAAGCTCATAACATTAATCAACAATAACATTACATTGACCATTGTTTGTCGTGATGTGCTTTGTGTCATCTGTTGCCCTTCATCTCCGGTAGATAGGATTACTGCTGCGTACAGAGTATTTTTATTTGATTTACGTCGCATCGACATAGATAGGTTTTATGGCGACGATGGGATAGGAAAGGGCTAGGAGTGCCTTAGGCCCTAATTAAGGTACAGGCCCAGCATTTGACTGGTGTGAAAATGGAAAACCACGGAATACCATCATCAGCGCTGCCGACAATGGGGTTCGAATCCACTATCTCTCGGATGCAAGCTCACACCTGCGCACCGCTAACCACACGGTCAACTACCCCAGTCGTACAGAGTGTAACAGCCTGCCTGAATATTGATGGGAAGTATTTGGGGAATTAGATAACTTTCTTCTTTAGCATGACATTCCCATGGTTTATAAATTTTCTGATAGTACTGGTAAGTAACAAACTGGATCATCATAGCATTCGGGCTATTCAATCCCTACTCTGAGGCACTGATTGGAATGAACAGTGTGCATATTTATCGGAATAATGGCAGATGAGTGTTCATGGCAATCTGCGGCCTGGTCATCCCAGCTCTGGAAGTTTGGACTATTAGATTGGCACCTCAATCTAACCGCAGCACTGTTCGTGAAAAGTGATAAAACGTGCGGCTTTCCATTTGATCGAGTATTATATATGATAGCATTGCTTTTAATCGCTACATTCATACTTACGTTTTTGTAAAGACCTATGTTTATTTCAGGTTAAGAAAACAACAAAGTCAGTCTTTCTGAGAATCCCGTAGCGAAGCACGGGTACATCAGCTAGTGGTAAGATAAAATAAAAATATAGGAATTTTTTCCTTTACAACAACGACTACCATTACAGATCCATCTACTTATTGTTTGTCCCAACAAACTACCTACAAAGTTATTGATCGACCACAATCAACTACTTATATAAATGAAAGAACGAAATAAATTGAAAAATAAAATATATTCCCGGCTGACGAATCGAACCCGCATTCGTAACTCAAGTCTCACACAATTAATCTGAGTGTCAACACGCACACTAGCAAAGCAATCGGACGTCAGAACGACAAAACAAATAAGTCCGTAAATAAAATAAAATACTGAAGTTCAATGATCTCAAACGCGCGTGGCACACTGCAATAAATATTCAATCACCGTTAGCTCAGTACCCAATATCGGACAACCCTCACGTTCATGACACTAGTGGTTCCATAATACTAGGTAAACACCTTCCAGCTAGTAAGGGCTGTGCCAAGACATGGCCTCAATATTACTTAGCTAACACTCTTCGCATTGCATACACTATTGCAGACACTACCATCGCTCAAGTCACTTCGCAAAAACACCTAATCTAAGACTTGAGTACATACAGCCGACACCCCAAACCTATCGTCGGGCCTACATAATGTCTGCACACCCTAACACTAACCTCTATGTACATACACACACCTTCGTAAACCTATCGTCGAGCGTAAACTGGGACGTCTCATTATCAGTATATTCCTAGGATAACATGACGTCCTAAATCTATTGTCGAGCGGAAACTGGGTTGTCTACGCTTCCTCTAGCACGTCAGGCGAAATCGTAACTTCGAACACACTCTTTGAAATTTTAGCTGTAAACCTTATCGAAACTAATACCACACAATGAAACAAATCTTGCCACAGAATGAACGCAAGTCGGGAAATGCAACTAAGTCCCTATCTTGTTAATAAAACGTTAAATTGAAAATAAATAACGCGTGGCAAGCAATCCACAACTCAAACACGATCTCGACATACACAATGAAGTTTGGACAAATAATAATGATTATCAACATACATCTAACATTACGTGAATATCGCCAAAACAGTAATCATCACCACCGCAAAAATCTACACTGTAATTCTAGACTGAGGCCCAAACTTCGCGTACCATCTCACTACTCCAAATATCCATACCCATAACTATCCAGTGAAGCTAAATTCAATGAATCTACACAGCCAAACTATCGCTTTAAGAACGTTCAATATCTCATCCCACAATGTTTCCGATTTAATGATAAATTATCGTCTCGTAATTATGAAATTTACTGAGTGGAAATTTGTTATAACAGTGAAATAACACCAGCCGTGTATTCAGAATGCTCTTCTACCCTTGAGGTCGTATAATATAATATTCATTATGCTGACTTTACGTAAACTCGTCACTTGGACTTAACTGCCAAGAGCTACAATCTTCAACAGAAATTGTTTTTCACTGGAGATCTTAACTTGTAATTATAATGTGCGTCAGAGAGCACTCACTTCGAACCAACCTTCGCCCAGTCAGCTGTTCCGGATTGTTAGCAGAATATAATACAGCCTGCCTCAGAAAATTCACATTAAATATACAGCCTGTCTCAAAAATTCTTCTCCATCAGCAAATATAGCCTGTCTCAAAAATTCATCCTCATCGCCTCTCACGGCGGTATTACACATTTAAAAAGGCTTCCTCTGCCTTCAACATCTATACAACTCTTATTTCAACATATCATTCCGGCACAATCCATTTTCTTCTTGTTTCAAGAATTTTCAATCCTCAATCCTCTCTTGACAAACAACTTTTATAAAAATCCTTTTAATTTATTATTACTACAACCTTCGGACCTCAGGAATACAACAACACACCGTGATTTCCTATATCACCGACATACACGATGTCACAAAATTACCTTTCCACGAAAAAACATGACTTCATCAGACTTCACTGGATTTCGAAACAACACAAATCTTATTGAACATATCTGTTAAATACACTTTTAACATAGAAAATTTTATCCCGCGGCAAATATTATTATTATTATTATTATTATTATTATTATTATTATTATTATTATTATTATTATTATTATTATTATTATTATTATTATTATTATTATTGTTACGGAGCTTTCCGTGGTAGGTAGAGGTGAAAGAAGGTGCGGGTGTGAATAGGTCTCCAGCTACGAAAGCAAAATTAATTTAAAATTTAACAAGGTTATATTTTCTTTTCAAAAACAAAGAAATAACAAGCATGGCAGGTACAAAGTAGCAAATCAAATCAATTTTCAAAAGAGCCACTCGCTCTCAAAATTTAAGTCTCTCCCAGGCCACACCAAACTCCACCTTCAAGTTGTCCTCACTGGACATAGACACAGGGGTAAAATACCCAACCTACTGAGGTCTATTAAATAAAAATGAGCAATTACATGACCTCTAAAATAACAATTTGAGAGGAGGCGATCTTGCACTCCTAATACACTTGTTTTCAAAAAAACCTAATCTGGCTCTAGGCCACTAATGCGAGGGCTAATCCCATACTACCGAGGTGACTTTAGAAAAGAGCAATTTGTTTTACATTAACGAAGAATAGGTTGAGAAAATAAGTTCACCTCAAGACAATGTGAGTGGGAGCTCGAGAGGGTTAGCACTCTCTATCCCAACATGCAGCTTAAAAGAGAATAGAAGAAAAGATCGTTACATTTTAGGAAAAGGTTACATGGAGGAACGCTTCGCACCCGCCCCGAGAGTTAAACTGCTGAGCTAGCAAAGAAAGAATTTATTAATCGGCCATTACCTTATTGATGACCGCTGCCGAGGAAAGAGGCGCTTCCCGCCTCCTGCTATGTACTTTATACACTGAAAGATGGAACAGAAGTGGCCCGGAGACCCTAAAATCAGCAGTTTATATCCTCTCGCGGAAGGTTCTAGGCGTTAGGGGAATGAAAACACCCTCCCACAAACTTTTTATTGGCTCGGGTACAGAAACATATCCAAGTTGGGGGAAGATACATCGGATGGGTCGGAAATAACTCAAAGAAATTCAGGATTGGTTAAATGCAAAACAAGGGGAAAGAGAGGGGTATACAGCCAACTTAAACAATGACTGAAAAAAATTTAGCAAAGACAAACATTTGAAATAAAAATTTCTCCAACAAAATAGTTCTTTGACTTCGCACTAGGTTGCACTATTGTTGATCTTCAGTAGTGTCCTCTAGAAGAGAAAGTTCACACTTCTTACTTCAAGCGAAACAAAAACACATCACAAATGACACAGTTCAAAAACTCAAAGTTTTCCATGTGGTGACATCTTCAGAGAAAGTAGAGAATTAATAGCGTAGATAAAGTTCAGACTTCCTCCAACAGAGGTGTTTCAACTGGCGCACATTTTGAATTAGCGGTGTGGAGGTGTACCGCCCGGTACAATTATTATTATTATTATTTCGACAAAATTTTCTGAACTCACACGATATTCGAAATTATGGCATTCATCGCGACTACATTATCGTTGTCACCTTTCTAATGTTACTCAATTTGAATAATATCTCAAAGAATATTAACACATTATTTAAACTTCGCATTTTATAATTTCTCGACATTAATTTTGCAGCCCTTACGAGTTTCACATAACGACCAGAAATGTAACACATTCGCCTGATCATTATTAAATATTAATTCGACATACGCATTGAAAAATGTATTGGGACAAACAGATTCTAACTACAACATTGATAAAAATATAGTCACAGACCTGTAATCATAGTTGTCTTGGAGATTCTGGCCTCATTTAGCCAACCTATCTCGTGCTTAGCCTTCCATGGGTAAATTTGACATCATCTTCTTATATATATATATAACTTAAGCTTACAGACTTTTACACTAGGTGTCGACTAACGCCGCAAATACCGCACTTTCTTCGCGTTTAACATGCGACGAGCACGCTTCTCAAATGGCGACTGCCACAGTTTTCCCAGGACCCTGCTTTCGTTCACACTACTGCTGGCCAGGTGTTCCAAACAGATAAGACAATTAGACCTCACTGGTAGCCTCCAGACTTCCCTTTTACAAATATCAAACACACATGCACTTGTAACACGGAGAGAAACTCTGCTACGTTTTTTAACCAAATATCTAAACCTTCACAGTTATCATCGGCGGCAGTTCAGGAAAATTTATATCACCTTCCATTTAATATTCTACTTGAACCATTGATACGAACATATAACAAGTTACTTTGAGAACAAAACCCCGCACTTTCTTGCAGACGAGCGACGTGGGTTTCACCGTTCAAATCAACAGACAGAATGTGTAAAATAGGCGGAGGGGGTTTCTTTTATACCCTCTGGGAGGGACGCCACCCTCTCCACGAGGCTCGATTGCGCAATCTGCTAATTCCACATCCACTGGACCAATTTTCTTGAAATTTATTCCGTAACATCGGACAGATTTATAATTTATTATGGCGTTAATTTCATATTTTTTTCATACTTGCAACGGGCGAAATGATTTATTTTTTCCCTGGAGTTTCGCGGCTTTTCTTCATGAAAATTACCTCGCCACGTGTCGCCGATCCGCGAGCAGGACGCAAAGGTTCCTCCAGGCTTAAATGCATTTATATTTACCCTGGGGATTCTATTTTCACATACGGTTTAGATCCTATCTCCTGGATTTACCATGTCGCCAAAACCTCTCGTTATGAAGGATTTCTCCAAATTGACAAATTATTTATTACTCGAGGTCCACCGAAGCGTACCGGCATTTCACGAGCTCGCGGCTCCCTGGTCACGGAGAGTTCGTTCCCACGAGGCAGAGAGGCTCTTGAAATAAAAACATGGCTACTCTCAAAAAAGTTGTTTGTAGCTGAAATAAATATTTGAAATTTTTTTTCATAGTAGAATTATGGAATTATTATTATTATTATTATTATTATTATTATTATTATTATTATTATTATTGGGCCAGCCCCGCGGTGTATGAGTAGCGTGCCTGCCTCTTACTTGGAGGATCCCGGTTCGATTCCCAGCCAGGTCAGGCAGTTTTACTTGGATCTGAGGACTGGTTCGAGGTTCACTCAGCCTCCGTGATAACAATTGAGGAGCTCTCTGACGGTGCAATAGTAGGCCCGGTCTAGGCAACCAAGAATGACGGCCGGGAGGATTCATCGTGCTGACCACATGACACCTCATAATCTGCAGGCCTTCGGATTTAACTGCGGTCACTTGGTAGGCCATGGCCCTTCGGGGCGGTTGCGCCATGGGGTTTATTATTATTATTGTTATCATTATTATTATTATTATTATTATTATTATTATTATTATTATTATTATTATTATTATTTTCAGTTCTAAATAAATTTTAAAGCAGAGAAAGTGTTTACAAGTTTCCTTCTGTCCGACTCGTTGGCTGAATGGTCAGCGTACTAGCCTTCGATTCAGAGGGTCCCGGGTTCGATTCCCGGGCGGGTCGGGGATTTTAACCTTAATTGGTTAATTCCAATGGCTCGGGGGCTGGGTGTGTGTGGTGTATTCAATATTAGAAATCATCCTAGATAGGGCCCTCAACTTCACACACATGTAGGTCGCGTAATAGGCCGTCTATTACAAAAAGACCTGCAGCAGGCCTCTCCGGAGTCCATATGCCATTATTACTAGTGCCTTTCTAAGATAATTTTCGCAGTTGATGCTGGTGATTATTGTTTTAAGAGGAACTACAACTAGTAAGTAATTTTCACAGACTGGAGTAGAACGGTAGCAGCAATGTCGGATGAGATACTTATCGTACGTAAGTATGCAGAAATGCTATTGAACTGACAACAAATTTACATGAATGGGACTAAGGCGCTCAAATTTACCTCCGCTTGTTTACGTTTAAATAAACGATAAAACAATTAGAGCAAGTTTGTGCAAGGTAGAATTTGGCTGAAATGTTGTGGTACGAAAATGCGTGGGGAGCGTTCTAGAATAGCAGGAAATATGAGTGAATGTACACACTAGTGTCGATGGAGAGAGTGAGACACCGAATTCGACATTTTACAGTGAATTTACCATCCAGACAGCTTGTTACGGAAGGAATTGTCCATTCCGGAGAACTGTTCATGTTTGAGCTACAGATTTATTTACCCATTATTTTCCTTCTCCCTACAGGGATGCTGTACTAGAAACACCAAGGGAATGCCTAAGAACAACTGTGTGTAAAGATGGGAAAAGGAGAACATCTTGGTGGAATGATGAAGTGAGAGCAGCTTGTAAACGTAAAAAGAAAGCTTATCAGAAATGGCTCCAAAAAAGGGCCGAGGCAGACAGGGATTTGTACGTAAATGTAAGAAATAGAGCAAAACAAATAGTTGTTGAATCCAAAAAGAAGTCGTTGGAAGATTTTGGTAATAACCTGGAAAGGCTAGGTCAAGCAGCAGGGAAACCTTTCTGGACACTAATATAGAATCTTAGTAAGGGAGTGAAAAAGGAAATGAACAGTGTTATGAGGAATTCAGGTGAACTCATAACAGATCCCAGGGAATCACTGGAGATGTGGAGGGAATATTTTGAACATCTTCTCAATGTAAAAGGAAATCATCTTGGTGATGTTGCGAATAGCCAAGCTCATGGGGAGGAGGAAAATGATGTTGATGAAATTACGCTTGAGGAAGTGGAGAGGATGGTAAATAAACTCCATTGTCATAATGCAGCAGGAATAGATGAAATTAGACCTGAAATGGTGAAGTATAGTGGGAAGGCAGGGATGAAATGGCTTCATAGAGTAGTAAAATTAGCATGGAGTGTTGGTAAGGTACCTTCAGATTGGACAAAAGCAGTAATTGCACCTATCTATAAGCAAGGGAACAGGAAGGATTGTGACAACTATCGAGGTATCTCATTGATTAGTATACCAGGCAAAGTATTCACTGGCATCTTGGAAGGGAGGGTGCGATCAGTCGTTGAGAGGAAGTTGGATGAAAACCAGTGTGGTTTCAGACCACAGAGAAGCTGTCAGCATCAGATTTTCAGTATGCGCCAGGTAATTGAAAAATGCTACGAGAGGGATAGGGAGCTGTGTTTATGTTTCGTAGATCTAGAGAAAGCATATGGCAGGGAACCGACGGAAAAGATGTTCGCCATACTGGGGGACTACGGAATCAAATGTAGACTATTAAAATCAATCGAAGGCATTTATGTTGACAATTGGGCTTCAGTGAGAATTGATGGTAGAATGAGTTCTTGGTTCAGGGTACTTACAGGGGTTAGACAAGGCTGTAATCTTTCACCTTTGCTTTTCGTAGTTTACATGGATCATCTGCTGAAAGGTATAAAATGGCAGGGAGAGATTCAGTTAGGTGGAAATGTAGTAAGCAGTCTGGCCTATGCTGACGACTTGGTCTTGATGGCAGATTGTGCCGAAAGCCTGCAGTCTAATATCTTGGAACTTGAAAACAGGTGCAATGTGTATGGCATGAAAATTAGCCTCTCGAAGACTAAATTGATGTCAGTACGTAAGAAATTCAACAGAATTGAATGTCAGATTGGTGATACAAAGCTAGAACAGGTCGATAATTTCAAATATTTAGGTTGTGTGTTCTCCCAGGATGGTAATATAGTAAGTGAGACTGAATCAAGGTGTCGTAAAGCTAATGCAGTTAGCTCGCAGTTTCGATCAACAGTGTTCTGTAAGAAGGAAGTCAGCTCCCAGACGAAACTATCTTTATATCGGTCTGTTTTCAGACCAACTTTGCTTTACGGGAGCGAAAGCTGGGTTTACTGAGGATATCTTATTTATAAGTTAGAAGTATCAGACATGAAAGTAGCAAAAATGATTTCTGGTGCAAACAGGTTGGAACAATAGCAGGAGGGTACTCGGAATGAGGAGATAAAGGCTAATTTAGGAATGGACTCGATGGATGAAGCTGTACGTATAAACCGTCTTCGGTGGTGGGGTCATGTGAGGCGAATGGAGGAGGATAGGTTACCTAGGAGAATAATGGGCTCTGCTATGGAGGGTAAGAGAAATAGAGGTAGACCAAGACGACGATGGTTAGACTCAGTTTCTAACGATTTAAAGATAAGAGGTATAGAACTAAATGAGGCCACAGCACTAGTTGCAAATAGAGGTTTATGGCGACGTTTAGTAAATTCACAGAGGCTTGCAGACTGAACGTTGAAAGGCATAACGCAGAGGGGAAAGAAGGTGCCTGGGTGAATGGGTCTAACTACAATGTCAAGAATAGAATTTAAAACTTAAATTGAAGTTTATATTTTCAGAACTTTAAACTTAACAAGTTTTTCGTGCCAATGTTACAGGTACAAGTAGCAATCATTAAACCAGATTGGGAAAAATCCAAGATTCAGAACCTTAACACTTTGGGCTTTAAGCCCCTAACTTTACATTTCCTGAGCTACCAGCTCAAATTTACAAAGAGCACAAATTTATTCAAGGGCAGAAATCCCCTAATTCATGGAGCACTTGCTCCCAAAATACAATATCTAGCCTTCCAGAGGCACTCGTTACAATCACAAAATTCGAAAAAGAGATAACAGTCTCTCACTTTCTTACTGCCTACTCAAGGCAACATTACATCACTCTCTGGTCTCTCAAACAACCCTTTACTAAACTGAACTTACTTTTACAGGGGTATTAAATACCCAACCTACTGGGCCTTCGTGGAATAAAAATAGCAGGTAGGTTAAATTAATGGCCCGAACACAAAATGAATTGAGGCGTATACTTGCACTGCTAGTTATGAACACAAAAAAACTAAGGGGCTCTAGGCCGATGAAACAGGGGCTATTCCCAAACTACTGAGGTGACTCGTATGGAAATTACATCAACACATTACAATAGGAAAAACAGTTAGAGAAAAAACGTAGTCATCTGAAAGCAAGATCAAGGGGAGCTCGAGAGGGTAATTCAATCTCTATCCCCGAGTTACATTAGCCGGCAGAAGGTAACATTTTTAGAAAAGTATGTTACATAGTTAACGATTTGGAACTTTCCCTCGGGTTACACTGCGGAGTTAGCAAGAAAGAAATATGTTATGTGGCCATTACCTTGTAGATGTACTGCTGACCGATGAAAGAGTCCGCCCGCCTCCTGCTTTGACACATACACTTAGCAAGATGACGATCAATTAGCCAAGAGACGTGAAAAGCCGCAGTTTATAAGCCCTCAGGGAAGGTTTGAGATCATTCAAGATGAATCAGGTCACGCCCTCTTGATTTTATTGGTTAAACACAAGGTGAAGAAGAAATACGGGATTGGTTGGAAATTAATTACATAAATTAGGGATTGGCTAGATTCAAAACAGGCGGAAACAAAAGGAAGAATTGCCAACCCAAAAATAAATGAGCATCAATCAGTTACCAAAAACCTAGAAATAGAAAACTTCTTTAAATCATAAGTTCTTTCACTTCGCACCAGGGTGCATTATCATAGTTTTTGTAGTGTCATCTGTTAAAAAATGTCCATTCTTGATGAATGGCAAACAAAACAAGGAGAAATTCACTCAGGTTATGCAACTGCATTATAACAAAATTACATAATATTTTAGTGGTGACATCTTCTGATTAAAGTTCCTAGTTGGTGTAGTTTCAGTTTCCCTCATTTACCAATAGACGAGTTAATGTATGCATGTATGTATGTATCCCTAATTTCAGTCTCGAGACTTACGAACGCTTCACCCCTGTGGATCGTTGTGGCTCTACTAGACTGAACGGGAAGAATGTAGAGTTTCCAATCTGGACTGTCTAGCGACCTCACACGTACCAGTGTGGCTGCGTTTTATTTCTCGCGGACGAGTCGCAGGCACGACCCTTCTTTCTCTTCCGTCATCGACCATCGGGAGATTTTAAGTCTCTACGTGCTAACACCTGCCAGTATGTGCTGTTACAAAGAGTCATGAAATCAACGTATCTTACGACAAGATGGAAACAGTTTCAAATGTGAATTCTTACGCACTCTGCATGTAAAGTGACACCACAACATGACTTTGCAATTACTAAACTAAACTGTGACATATGTTTAAACATTATAATATTTCGATTTATAATGAATACTGTCGTTATTAATTAAACATGTGGCATTTGAGACAGTTTTAGCCATGGAAAAGAACCTCTGTCTCATTAAAATAGTGCCCAGTTGGAAATAAAGTTCGAAACCAGTTTTATCTTTTTTCTCTTTTTGCTATTTGCCTTACGTCGCACTGTCACAGATAGGTCTTACGGCGACGAAGGTACAGGAAAGGATTAGGAATGGGAAGGATCGAACCCACTATCTCCCGATTACTGGATACTGTCCGCACTTAAGCGACTGTATCTATCGAGCTCGTTATTCCATTTTCTAATTGCCTCATTATGTGTGATGTTTCTAAACACTTTCCCTTTCATTTTCGACATTTTCAGTGCGATGTTTGTCCTCTAGAGACTGACTGATTTGAAATCTACGCTCTACTGAAAACAAGAGTTTGAAAATAAGCTTTACAGCGCAAGTCCCAAATACATACCGTAACAAACAAAGTCAACATTGGACGTTATAGCCGATACATTTCTCTGAAAATGTAATAAATATACGTCGGTTTTTACATGTTGTAAAAAGTGATGTCGTACTATGCGATTTTTTTAAAGTGCACTGTTTATAAACGGGGCTAAAAGTCAGGTTGTGAGTTTCACAAATAGGAAAAGTCCTCTCAGTTTTAATTACTGCGTTGATGGGGTGAAAGTTCCTTTTGGGGATCATTGTAAGTATCTAGGTGTTAATATAAGGAAGGATCTTCACTGGGGTAATCACATAAATGGGATTGTAAATAAAGGGTACCGATCTCTATACATGGTTATGAGGGTGTTTAGGGGTTGTAGTAAGGATGTAAAGGAGAGTGCATATAAGTCTCTGGTAAGACCCCAACTAGAGTATGGTTCGAGTGTATGGGACCCTCACCAGGATTACCTGATTCAAGAACTGGAAAAAATCCAAAGAAAAGCAGCTCGATTTGTTCTGGGTAATTTCCGACAAAAGAGTAGCGTTACAAAAATGTTGCAATGTTTGGGTTGGGAAGAATTGAGAGAAAGAACAAGAGCTGCTCGACTAAGTGATATGTTCCGAGCTGTCAGCGGAGAGATGGCGTGGAATGACATTAGTAGACGAATAGGTTTGAATGGCGTCTATAAAAGTAGGAAAGATCACAATATGAAGATAAAGTTGGAATTCAAGAGGACAAACTGGGGCAAATATTCATTTATAGGAAGGGGAGTTAGGGATTGGAATAACTTACCAAGGGAGATGTTCAATAAATTTCCAATTTCTTTGAAATCATTTCGGAAAAGGCTAGGAAAGCAACAGATAGGGAATCTGCCACCTGGGCGACTGCCCTAAATGCAGATCAGTATTGATTGATATTGATTGATTGATTGATTGATTGATTGATTGATTGATTGATAAAGGACCTAGACGGGACCGTTAGATTTCGTCGTTATATCCAATACGTCGTTAAAAGCGATGTCGCAATGAACGGTTTCAACTGGACGTGGTCGGAACTCTGTAAGGGCTCACCACGAGGATAAAGGCCTCACTTACTCACTCACTTGGCGGTTGACTTCGCTACTTCACTACGCTGGAATCTGCAGCCATAAATGCTTAGAAATTTTACGGGAGAAGAACTCGGGTCGTCGAGCTATTATAAAAGCTTAAGTACTGTTCTACGAACAGCGTGTGTGTATGAGCTTAAGGAGAACATTTCCTTACATGTTGTATTAGTTTTCAGGCAAGCTGCGTTGAACTTCACGAAAGAAGACCTCAGGCAGAAACAACGAGGGATTTCATGCGCGCGCGTGTGTGTGTATGTGTGTGTGTGAACTGAACTTGAACTTCAGCTAGCAGATGGAGCAATTGCAATTCAGCTCACATAAACCGTCTACCACACAGTGCTCGCCTGGAGGGGACTCTGGAATTTCATGGAATACACCTAAACCAGATATAGCCATGTAACTTAAGCACCCGCTCCGCCTCTGTGGTGTAGTGGTTAGCGTGATTAGCTGCCACCCCCGGAGGCCCGGGTTCCATTCCCGGCTCTGCCACGAAATTTGAAAAGTGGTACGAGGGCTGGAACGGGGTCCACTCAGCCTCGTGAGGTCAACTGAGTAGAGGTGGGTTCGATTCCCACCTCAGCCATCCTCGAAGTGGTTTTCCGTGGTTTACCACTTCTCCTCCAGGCGAATGCCGGGATGGCACCTAACATAAGGCCACGGCCGCTTCCTTCCCTCTTCCTTGCCTATCCCTTCCACTCTTCCCATCCCTCCACAAGGCCCCTGTTCAGCATAGCAGCTGAGGCCGCCTGGGCGAGGTACTGGTCATACTCCCCAGTTGTATCCCCCGACCAAGAGTCTGAAACTCCAGGACACTGCCCTTGAGGCGGTAGAGGTGGGATCCCTCGCTAAGTCCGAGGGAAAAACCGAACCTGGAGGGTAAACAGATGATGATGATGATGATGATGAACTTAAGCACCCAGTATTACATTACATTTCCACACTTTGTAAGTGTCAGCATCTTGATTAGAGGGAATATTTTGTAGTTAGAGGTTGTAGTTAGTTCTATGAAGTCCTTCTGCCTCTCATATTTCCATGAGTTACGCTTTATTTCTTCTGAGTGTTTCATAACTCATTTTTAGTGTCGTTATTCGTTTAGCCAGTACTAGAGTCTGTTGTTTAACGCGTTGTGGAACTTCATGTTTACCTGCTATCTCATAGTGGAGCCATGTGCTCAGTGTTTAAGTTGGCAATTTCTTCTAAAATATTGATTAATGTATGCATCGTAAGATTTAAAAATATAACTAACATTCATTAGTCCCGACATAAAGTAATGTATTATTTATTGCGGATGTTTGCTGATAAGATCTGACTAGAAATGATAGAATGAGATTGTGGTGCATGCTGACTTGTGATAGCATTTCATATAAGATGTCCGGCTCCATGGCTAAATGGTTAGCATGCTGGCCTTTGGTCACAGAGTCCCCGGGTTCGATTCCCGGCAGGGTCGTGAATTTTAACAATCATTGGTTAATTTCCCTGGCACGGGGGATGGGTGTATGTGCTGTCTTCATCATCATTCCATCTTCATCACGACGTGCAGGTCGCCTACGAGAGTCAAATGGAAAGACCTGCACCTGGCGAGCCGAACCCGTCCTGGGATCTCCCGGCACTAAAAGCCATACGCTATTTTATATAAGATAGCACTATTGAGTATTGGATGAAAGCAAGCAAATAATAATAATAATAATAATAATAATAATAATAATAATAATAATAAATGGGTGTACGACTCTGTGGTGTAGTTGTTAGTGTGATTATCTGCCGACCCCGGAGGCCCGGATTCTATTCCCGGTTCTGCCACGAAATTTGAAATCTGGTGCAAGGAATGGAATGGGGTCCACTCAGCCTCGGTAGGTCAAGTGAGTAGAGGGGGTAGGGATGTTCAATTCAGCCATTCTCGAAATGCTTTCCCGTGCTTTCCCACTTCTCCAGGCAAATGCCGGGATGGTACCTAACTTACGGCCACGGCCGCTTCCTTTCCTATTCATTGTCTACCGCTTCCAATATTCCCATTCACCCACAAGGCCCCTGTTCAGCGTAGCAATGTTTTACGCTCCAGAACACTGTTCTTGAGGCGATAGAGGTAAGATCCCTCGCTGAATCCGGGGAAAATCCAACCCTGCAAATTAAACGAATAATGAATTGAATTAATAAATGGATTAATAAATAGATTCCAGGCAATAGGCGATTTATTAAAAAAATTATGACGATTAATTCACGAGCGAGATATTATTGTGGTATGTACAGTATTTTGAAACTGTGCATTATACGAGTTATGATGTGCTCATGTGGTTTTGTTGCTAGATATTGTAAGGTTTAGCCATTACAGTCGCTGAGACGACGTTTCATTGATCCAGATTAATCCTACCTTTTGCGTGGGACTTGGAAATTCTGAACACGCCCTATGTATGATATTAACACACTGTGCTATAGTTGCGAATCCCACTCACACTGAATGCTGAGACTTCAATGCTTTCTTACAGAATTAAATTGTTCATCTTTTGAGATCAAACGACGATTTCTTCTATCTCGGCTGAGAAGCCATACCTTCCTAGTAACCTCGTTTTACATTTATTTGGCGAAATATTCCGATCATCTTGATATTTGCGACCTCGCGAACAACTGGTTTCCATTCGGCCATTTTCGTAACGACGCGAGTTAAAAGAACCGTTCAGTAATGAATCGAATTTTGATTTTATCTCATAATAAAAATTATGTGAAATTTTGTGCGTCATCAGAAAGATGGTTATGCCTTGAGAATAGTCGTATTGTTATCTTCACTCACCCACTAGATGATGATGATAATAATATTAGTAAGAATATTAGTAAGAATAATAATTTATTACGCGTAATATTACAGCGTGGTTATACGAGGGTATTTATGTTACTTTAAGCAGCAATCTCGTGTAGATATTTGTGTGCTTTTCAGGTGCTGTGTTCTAATAATATGTCCTTGTGATATTCCTTTTAGATCTGTGTAGTGCTACAATCATCGTTGTTGTTATTACTCTTGACGTTGTCTGAAAAACGTTGCATTTTATTTCGTTTCAGTGTGCAGGGTGACTATATTTTATGAATGACGATTTCAGCGTAATTTAGGTCATGGCAGGAGTTTTCTCCAGTTAAAAATAATTTTATTAATTAGCCCTCTTAGAAAACCTGTCTGATACACATGAAACATTACAAACGAGTAAACCTTGGGTAATCATAGGAAACCTTGGAAATCTTTTGTAAAATTGACATTCAAGTGAAGAGAATCATTTCCGATTCTTTACTATGCTTTGTAATTTTTGATAAGTAGGGTATTACTTTCACATATTAAGATTTTAACAATGGACAGATGCCCTACTCTCAACGTAATTAATTACGTAAATATACAGGAGAGTATTTATGTAAATTAATGCATCAACTTAAATTGAATAAATTGAATCGTTAGGGATTGTTTCTATATCATCGCATACATTTTGCTCAGCCATGTTTTGTGATTTGATTTGAGATTTAACTATGACTAAAGCATTCTCGTTTTCTTTGGATAGGGTATGCAATTAAGAATTTGAGCTGTTGCTTCCCAAATATGAAGAAATTCATTTTTTTTACCCACGCTCTTCCTCCATAGCTTTTTCAAAATCTGTGGGGTCGTGGGTATTATCTGTGTCGCAGTGTGGATCTGGCCCTGTTTTACGGCTGAATGCCCTTCCTGACTCCAACCCTTTGTGGAGAGATATAATTAATATTGCGTCTGTTTTGGTTGGTGTTGTCTGTGCCGCCTTGGTAGCGAAATATAGTGGACACAAGTAACAGACATCATCAGAACAACAAATCAAACCACAAGATGAAAATATAAAAGGACAGGTAGCTTACCTTAACCAGGCCAGGGTGTCCAGAGTAAAAAAAAAAAAAGTGAATCGGAGAATCATTTCCGAGTGCGAATAAACTATTGAAAGTTAATTACAGATATTACCCACGACCCCACAGGTTTTGAAAAAGCTATGGAGGAAGAGCGTGGGTAAAAAAAAAAAATGAATTTCTTCATATTTGGGAAGCAACAGCTCAAATTCTTCACTTTAATTACTCCCATTTAAAATGAATCAAATGTACTTAAATTAAAAATGAACGAAATTGAAACAACAAATGTTTAAAATTTGCCCTCACTTAAGGTATCAAGAAAAATATATAACAGTAATTCACTAAAATAGACAGAAGATCAACAACCTAGATAACTAAAATCTAATTAGAACACGGTCGTCCAACGCAAAAAGTGAATATGGTAGTAAAACAATAAAACTATTACAATAAATATATCCTAACATTGAATTATTAGTATATGATTAACTTCTTTTCTTAAACCGAAAATTTACAGACCAAAATTTTTTCTAATTTTGATGGTGTCGAGCATTATATAAAGATAAAATCTACCATCAAGTACATTAATACAATAATAAACTTGGAAAACATTAGTACGGAAAAATGAAGGAAAAATACTCAAGCATGTCCCAGAAGAAAATGTATCAACATAGGATACTCCAAAAATACCGAAGTCTTTCATACAAAATCAGCCACGCCAGCTTCCTACATCAACAATCATCACCATCACAATGACAACCCCAAAACAAAACAAATAAACCACAAACCCCGGAACAACACCCAACAATGAGAAAAAATACACGTATTCAAGCAAGCAGATTCCATTACACGAAATAATCAGAAGATTAATTAAGATGAAAAGGGGGAACAAAAAACTTACATAATTAAATGTGACCCGATTAGTAGTATAAAATACGGGTTCTGCCGCCACCTCCACCTCAGGCTCCCAGTGGCCACCTCCACCTCCACCTCAGCCAGAGGCCTCCCAGTGGCCACCTCCACCTCCACCTCAGCCAGAGGCCTCCCAGTGGCCACCTCCACCTCCACCTCAGCCAGAGGCCTCCCAGATGCCTCCTCCACCTCCCGCGGGAAATTTGAATTTGTAAACAAAGCCACGTGCTTTTTGACAGCTGTCATCGACAACAACGCATCGCTAACCTCAGTACTGCCATCTTGACGGGCCTAAACCTCAGTAGTGCCAACTTAACCTAACTAGCATGAGGTAAACAAAGCCACGTGCTTTTTGACAGCCACGTGCTTTTTGACAGATTTGTAAACAAAGCCACGTGCTTTTTGACAGACAACAACGCATCGCAAACCTCAGTACTACCATCTTGACGGGCCTAAACCTTAGTGGTACCAACTTAACCTAACTAGCATGAGGTAAACAAAGCCACGTGTTTTTTTTTGACAGCCACGTGCTTTTTGACAGATTTGTAAACAAAGCCACGTGCTTTTTGACAGCTCTCATCAACAACAACGCATCGCAAACCTCAGTACTACTATCTTGACGGGCCTAAACCTTAGTGGTACCAACTTAACCTAACTAGCATGAGGTAAACAAAGCCACGTGCTTTTTGACAGCCACGTGCTTTTCGACAGATTTGTAAACAAAGCCACGTGCTTTTTGACAGACAACAACGCATCGCTAACCTCAGTACTGCCATCTTGACGGGCCTAAACCGCAGTAGTACCAACTTAACCTAACTAGCGCGAGATAAACAAAGCTACGTGCTTTTTGACAGCCACGTGCTTTTTTGACAGCTGTCATCCGCCATCTTTAAACTACAGAGCACCGTGCTGCCCTCTTTCGTCACCTGTCATCGGCAGTGCTGCCATCTTGACGGGCCTAAACCTTAGTGCTACCAACTTAACCTCACTAGCTCGAGATAAACAAATCCACGTGCTTTTTGACTGCCACGTGCTTTTTTGATAGCTGTCATCCGCCATCTTTAATCTATAGAGCACAGTGCTGCCCTCTTTAGCTACTTACCTTTGAAATGTGGTGGCGGATAATTTGAAAAATGCTTTTCGACAAGCAGCCATCTTTAATCCAGAGAGAACAGTGCTGCCCTCTATGTGGTGGCGGCAAATTGAAAAATTCCACATGCTCTTGTTTGAAAACAAACTCACGTGCTTTTTTGACAGCTGTCATCTGCCATCTTTAATCTATAGAGCACAGTGCTGCCCTCTTTAGTTTGAAATGTGGTGGTGGTAAATTCCACGTGCTCTTGTTTGGAAACAAAGCCACGTGCAACTGTCATCCGCCATCTTTAATCAACAGAGCACTGTGCTACTATCATGCGGGCAATTTCATCACCTGTCATCCGCCATCTTTAATCCACAGAACACCATGCTGCCCTCTTTGTGGCTACTACCTTAAGCACGTAGTAGCGGGCAATTTGAAAAGTTCTGTTAGCTATCATCCACCATCTTTAATCAAGAGAGCACTGTGCTGCCATCTTTAGCTAGATACCTTTGAAATGTGGTGGCGGCAAATTGAAAAACTCCACGTGCTCTTGTTTGGAAACAAACTCAGGTGCTTTTTCGACAGCTACCATCCGCCATCTTTAATCAACAGAGCATAGTGCTACCCTCTTTAGTTTGAAATGTGATGGCGGCAAATTCTACGTGCTCTTGTTTGGTAAACATAGCCATGTGCTTTTTTGACAGCTGTCATCCGCCATCTTTAATACAGAGAGCACCGTGCTGCCCTCTTTATCGCAGTAGATGTAAATTCGTCACCTGTCATCCGCAGTGCTGCCATCTTTAGCTAGATACCTTTGAAAAGTGGTGGCGGATAATTTAAAAAGAAAAATTCTACAGCAGCCCTCTCTCGACGCTAATTGCATAAGATGGCGGCTATACATGACTCCTTAAGGGTGCTTACGCAAGATGGCTGCTATACACAGGTTCTTATGAGACGCCCTTGGGATGCTTGCGCAAGATGGCAGTTATACATGGCTCCTTATGAGATGCCCTAGGGATGCTTGCGCAAGATAGCGGCTGCTCTTATGGGACGGCTTAAGGGTCCTTGCACAAGATAGCTTGAGACGCCCTAAGGATGCTTGCGCAAGATGGCGGACACAAGATGGCGGCTATACACAACTCCTTATGAGACGCTTTAAGGGTGCTTGCGCAAGATGGTTGCTACTCTTAGCTTAGAGGCTAACGTGTCGTGATAGTTCGATTCATTAAATTTAGGGCTTAAATGCAAAATGTTAAATATATCGAAAACGGTGCACCGTAGAGCAAAACGGACAAAATTTTTCTGCCTAATACCTAGGTTCGCAGTATGAGGAACAAGAAAATCATAGTCTAATGATGGGATCAACGGTTCGGTTCCTACTTAGGCCCTTTGGCATTTGCTCTGTTTTAGCTTGTATTGAAGCGAGTCTTCGTAACATGATCAGGTCTAGCTATGGTAGAGAGTATAACGTACCGTGCAGGTTCGATTCATTAAATTTGGAGGCTTAAATGCAAAATGTTAAATATCTCGAAAACGATGCATCGTAGAGCAAAACGGACAAAATTTTTCCGCCTAATACGTAGGTTCGTAGTATCAGGAACAAGAAAAAACATAGTCTAATGATGAGATCAACGGTTCGATTCCTACTTAAGCCCTTTGCCATTCGCAGCTATCTATTTCTACAAGATGGTGGCTGCTCTTATGAGAAACAAGATGCCTTGAGACGTCCTAGGGATGCTTACGCAAGATGGCAGACACAAAATGGTGACTATACATAGCTCCTTATGAGACGGCCTAGGGGCGCTCGCACAAGATGGCGGCTACTCTTATGAAGAAAGCTAGCTTAGAGGCTACTGCGCAAGATAACAGCTGCTGTTATGCATGTGGTGGAGGGCAATTTGAAATTCTATGTGCTTAATCAACAGAGCACCCTGCTGCCCTCTTTAGCTGAAATGTGGTGGTGGATAATTTGAAAAATTCTTTTGACAGCTATCATCTTTAAACAAAGGCGAATATACATAGGCTGTTAAGGCCTTATCATTCTCCTCCTCCTCCTCTTCCTCCTCCTCCTCCTCCCCCTCCTCCTCCTCCTTCTCTACCTCCTCCTCCGCCTCTTATGTCAAGGCATAGCTTTATATCGAACAAGTTTAAACCTGCATCGCGAAGGCAAGCGTGTGCAGCGATAACATTATTGTGCATGTTTAGACTTTCGAAACATAAGAAGAGTAGAATGAAACGCTGTACTCGATACGACATGTGATCAGAACATTGATTGATGCGTTCAGAAAACAAAATAAGTGATCAAGACTAGAATCGAACAATGTACTCAATACATCATGTGTTTAGAATATGTCAGGGGATACGCTTGTTCTAAGAAGATCAGATTGAAACATAACAAGACTAGAATAGAACACTGTAATCGATGTTGTTAACTTCAACATGTGATCAGAACATTGATTGATGTGTTCAGAACACAAAATAAGTGATCATGACTAGAATCGAACACTGTACTCGATACAACATGTGATCAGAACATTGATCGATGTGTTCAGAACACGAAATAAGTGATCAAGACTAGAATCGAACACTGTACTCAATACAACATGTGTTTAGAACATGTTAGGGGGTACCCTTGTTCTAAGAAGATCAGAATGAAACATAACAAGACTAGAATCGAACACTGTAATCGATGTTGTTAACCTCAACATATGATCAGAACATTGTTTGATGTGTTCAGAGCAAAAGTACAATTTTGATGATTTGCGCAGCTAACTCGCTCGGTAAACGATATAGCCAAAGTATATCTTCAAATTATTTACCTTCCATCATTCGTCTTGTGTGTAAAAATCAGTCGAACAAGTTATCGCATAAACATGGCTGAAAAAAAATCGTGATAGGGTATGGAACCCAGGGGTTACATCTTATCAGAAGGGCAAAAAGGATGAAAGGACTCTTCCTCCTCCTTACCGCACATTCCTTGGCTAAAGGGCTAATGGGCTAAGGGCTAATGGGCTAAAGGGCTAAAGGGCTAATGGGCTAAAGGGCTAAAGGGCTAAAGGTGCAACAACCTCATCGATCGCTATCAGCAAGAACGCTTGTACTTTGTTAAGTGTAGAAAATTAATCTTTATTGGTAAATGGTTTTATGTTCAGAACAAGGAATGGAACCTAGGGGTTACGTCTTACCTAATAAAATCCCCGAGGTGCGATGAGTTACGTTTTTCGAACTAGTGTTTGGAACACTGAACTTTTCAAGATGGCAAGAGTGAGGTTAGCAATGTTCTGTTGTTGGATTTTAAATTCCGCGCTACAACATGCATAAGGTGGCAGCCCTTGAGGTTTACTCCCGTAAAGATGGCAAGAGTGAGGTTAGCAATGTTCCGTTGTTGGATTTTTAAAATTCCCCGCTATAACATGCAAAAGGTGGCAGCCTTGAGGTTTACCGCCGTAAAGATGGCAGCAGTGAGGTTAGCGACGCTCCATTGTCCTTCAAAGTGAGGTTAGGGTTCGTCAAGAAGACAGTTGTCAAAAAAAGCACGTGGCTATGTTTACCAAACAAGAGCACGTGGTCGTGACGTCACGGTCACGTAGTATGCTGCCTCAGCATGCAAAGTTCAATGTCTACACCTACGTAGTTAACACTCTGCTATGTTCACAAGATTTTTATACATCACTATTCTTTATGCTTTAAGTTCATTCACATAGGCTATGCTAAGATAGCAGCACAAACACATGCGAACTTTGTACATTCTAATGGAATAAGTTTAGTACTGTGTGCGTCATGGATACATGATGTGTGCACGCATTTAATCTTGACTATACGTAATGCTGCTGCTTTGTTTACAAGATTTTTATACATTGCTATTCTTTATGCTTTAAGTTCGTGCACGCACAAGCGATACTCGTACGCTCTAGCAGGAGAAGTTTAGTACGATATTCGATACATACATTATCGATAGGTGATGTGTACACGCTTTACAACATAGCTCATCTTTATGCTTTAAGTTCGTGCACATGGGTTAGGGATACACAAAAGCGATTGCTACATGCTCTAGCGGAAGAAGTCTAGTACGATAGTAGATGCATGTAAAATCGATAGGTTATGCTAAGATAGCAGCACACTTACATGATTTTAGCACAATCTAGTGGGAAAAGTTTAGTATGATAGTCGTTTCGTGCAAAATCATTAGGTAATGTGTAAACGCTTCGAAACAAGGCTATTCTTTGTACTTTAAGTTCATGCGTACAGGTTATGCTAAGATAGCGGCACAATCTAGCGCAAGAAGTTTAGTACGAGAGTCGATGTATGTAAAATCGATAAGTAATGAGTACACGCTTTAAAACATGGTTATTCTTCGTACTTTCAGTTCATGCATCTTAGTTATGCTAAGATAGCAGCACAATCTAGCGGAAGAAGTTTAGTACGATATTTGTTGCATGCAAATCGATAGGTGATGTGTACACACTTTGAAACATGGCTATTCTTTTTACTTTAAGGTCATGCGTATAGGTTATGCTAGGATAGCAGCACAGTCTAGCGGGAGGAGATTAGTACGAGAGTCAATGCTTGCAAAATCCATAGGTAATGTGTACATGCTTTGAAACATGGCTATTCTTTGTACTTTTAAGTCCATGTGTATAAGTTATGCTAAGATGCCAGCACAATCTAGCGGAAGAAGTTTAGTACGAGAGTCAATGCATGCAAAATCGATAGGTAATGTGTACACGCTTTGAAACATGGCTATTCTTTGTACCTTAAGGCCATGCGTATAGGTTATGCTAAGATACCAGCACAATCTAGCGGAAGAAGTTTAGTACGAGAGTCGATGCTTGTAAAATCGATAGGTAATGTGTACACACTTTGAAACATGGCTATTCTTTTTACTTTAAGGTCATGCGTATTGGTTATGCTAAGATAGCAGCACGATCTAGCGGAAGGAGTTTAGTACGAGAGTCAATACATGCAAAATCGATAGGTGATGTGTACACACCTTTTTACTTTAAGGTCATGCGTATAGGTTGCGTTAAGATAGCAGCACAATCTAGCGGAATAAATTTAGTACGAGATTTGATGCACGCAAAATCAATAAGTAATGTGTACACGCTTTGAAACATGGCTATTCTTTGTACTTTAAGTTCATGCGTACAGGTTATGCTAAGATAGCAGCACAACCTAGCGGAAGAAGTTTAGTACAATATTTGTTGCATGCAAAGTCGATAGGTAATGTGTACACACTTTGAAACATGGCTATTCTTTTTACTTTAAGGTCATGCGTATTGGTTATGCTAAGATAGCAGCACGATCTAGCGGAAGGAGTTTAGTATGAGAGTCAATACATGCAATATCGATAGGTGATGTGTACACACCTTTTTACTTTAAGGTCATGCGTATAGGTTGCGTTAAGATAGCAGCACAATCTAGCGGAAGGAGTTTAGTACGATATTTGATGCATGCAAAATCCATAAGTAATGTGTACACGCTTTGAAACATAGCTATTCTTTCTACTTTTATGTTCATGTGTATAAGTTATGCTAAGATAGCAGTACAATCTAGAGGAAGAAGTTTAGTACGATATTTGTTGCATGCAAAATCAATAAGTAATGTGTACACGCTTTGAGACATAGCTATTCTCTGTACTTTAAGTTCATGCGTATAAGTTATGCTAAGATAGCAGCACAATCTACCTGCAGAAGTTTAGTACGAGAGTCGATACATGCAAAGTCGATAGGTAATGTGTACACGCTTTAAAACATGGTTATTCTTCGTACTTTCAGTTCATGCATCTTAGTCATGCTAAGATAGCAGCACAATCTAGCGGAAGAAGTTTAGTACGAGAGTCGATGCGTGCAAAATCGATAGGTAATGTGCACACGCTTTGAAACATGGCTATTCATTGTACTTTAAAGTCATGCTAAGATAGCAGCACGATCTAGCGGATGAAGTTTTGTTCGATGGTCGATGTATGTAAAATCGATAGGTGATGTGTACACGCTTTGAAACATAGCAATTCATACTGCTGCTCTGTTCCCAAGACTTTTAAGAATAGCTAATCCTAATGCTGCTCTTAGCGACGTCGAGCTAAGGATTGATTACGTGACCGTGACGTCACGACCACGTGCTCTTGTTTGGTAAACATAGCCACGTGCTTTTTTGACAGCTGTCTTCTTGACGAACCCTAACCTCACTTTGAAGGACAATGGAGCGTCGCTAACCTCACTGCTGCCATCTTTACGGCGGTAAACCTCAAGGCTGCCACCTTTTGCATGTTATAGCGGGGAATTTTAAAAATCCAACAACGGAACATTGCTAACCTCACTCTTGCCATCTTTACGGGAGTAAACCTCAAGGGCTGCCACCTTATGCATGTTGTAGCGCGGAATTTAAAATCCAACAACAGAACATTGCTAACCTCACTCTTGCCATCTTGAAAAGTTCAGTGTTCCAAACACTAGTTCGAAAAACGTAACTCATCGCACCTCGGGGATTTTATTAGGTAAGACGTAACCCCTAGGTTCCATTCCTTGTTCTGAACATAAAACCATTTACCAATAAAGATTAATTTTCTACACTTAACAAAGTACAAGCGTTCTTGCTGATAGCGATCGATGAGGTTGTTGCACCTTTAGCCCTTTAGCCCTTTAGCCCATTAGCCCTTTAGCCCTTTAGCCCATTAGCCCTTAGCCCATTAGCCCTTTAGCCAAGGAATGTGCGGTAAGGAGGAGGAAGAGTCCTTTCATCCTTTTTGCCCTTCTGATAAGATGTAACCCCTGGGTTCCATACCCTATCACGATTTTTTTTCAGCCATGTTTATGCGATAACTTGTTCGACTGATTTTTACACACAAGACGAATGATGGAAGGTAAATAATTTGAAGATATACTTTGGCTATATCGTTTACCGAGCGAGTTAGCTGCGCAAATCATCAAAATTGTACTTTTGCTCTGAACACATCAAACAATGTTCTGATCATATGTTGAGGTTAACAACATCGATTACAGTGTTCGATTCTAGTCTTGTTATGTTTCATTCTGATCTTCTTAGAACAAGGGTACCCCCTAACATGTTCTAAACACATGTTGTATTGAGTACAGTGTTCGATTCTAGTCTTGATCACTTATTTCGTGTTCTGAACACATCGATCAATGTTCTGATCACATGTTGTATCGAGTACAGTGTTCGATTCTAGTCATGATCACTTATTTTGTGTTCTGAACACATCAATCAATGTTCTGATCACATGTTGAAGTTAACAACATCGATTACAGTGTTCTATTCTAGTCTTGTTATGTTTCAATCTGATCTTCTTAGAACAAGCGTATCCCCTGACATATTCTAAACACATGATGTATTGAGTACATTGTTCGATTCTAGTCTTGATCACTTATTTTGTTTTCTGAACGCATCAATCAATGTTCTGATCACATGTCGTATCGAGTACAGCGTTTCATTCTACTCTTCTTATGTTTCGAAAGTCTAAACATGCACAATAATGTTATCGCTGCACACGCCTGCCTTCGCGATGCAGGTTTAAACTTGTTCGATATAAAGCTATGCCTTGACATACGAGGCGGAGGAGGAGATAGAGAAGGAGGAGGAGGAGGGGGAGGAGGAGGAGGAGGAGAATGATAAGGCCTTAACAGCCTATGTATAGTCGCCTTTGTTTAAAGATGATAGCTGTCAAAAGAATTTTTCAAATTATCCACCACCACATTTCAGCTAAAGAGGGCAGCAGGGTGCTCTGTTGATTAAGCACATAGAATTTCAAATTGCCCTCCACCACATGCATAACAGCAGCTGTTATCTTGCGCAGTAGCCTCTAAGCTAGCTTTCTTCATAAGAGTAG
The DNA here is from genome assembly GCF_040414725.1 of Anabrus simplex. NCBI lineage: Eukaryota > Metazoa > Arthropoda > Insecta > Orthoptera > Tettigoniidae > Anabrus > Anabrus simplex. The sequence goes on along the minus strand of NC_090271.1, from coordinate 84,005,249 downwards.
CCGCCATCTTGTGCGAGCACCCCTAGGCCGTCTCATAAGGAGCTATGTATAGTCACCATTTTGTGTCTGCCATCTTGCGTAAGCATCCCTAGGACGTCTCAAGGCATCTTGTTTCTCATAAGAGCAGCCACCATCTTGTAGAAATAGATAGCTGCGAATGGCAAAGGGCTTAAGTAGGAATCGAACCGTTGATCTCATCATTAGACTATGTTTTTTCTTGTTCCTGATACTACGAACCTACGTATTAGGCGGAAAAATTTTGTCCGTTTTGCTCTACGATGCATCGTTTTCGAGATATTTAACATTTTGCATTTAAGCCTCCAAATTTAATGAATCGAACCTGCACGGTACGTTATACTCTCTACCATAGCTAGACCTGATCATGTTACGAAGACTCGCTTCAATACAAGCTAAAACAGAGCAAATGCCAAAGGGCCTAAGTAGGAACCGAACCGTTGATCCCATCATTAGACTATGATTTTCTTGTTCCTCATACTGCGAACCTAGGTATTAGGCAGAAAAATTTTGTCCGTTTTGCTCTACGGTGCACCGTTTTCGATATATTTAACATTTTGCATTTAAGCCCTAAATTTAATGAATCGAACTATCACGACACGTTAGCCTCTAAGCTAAGAGTAGCAACCATCTTGCGCAAGCACCCTTAAAGCGTCTCATAAGGAGTTGTGTATAGCCGCCATCTTGTGTCCGCCATCTTGCGCAAGCATCCTTAGGGCGTCTCAAGCTATCTTGTGCAAGGACCCTTAAGCCGTCCCATAAGAGCAGCCGCTATCTTGCGCAAGCATCCCTAGGGCATCTCATAAGGAGCCATGTATAACTGCCATCTTGCGCAAGCATCCCAAGGGCCTCTCATAAGAACCTGTGTATAGCAGCCATCTTGCGTAAGCACCCTTAAGGAGTCATGTATAGCCGCCATCTTATGCAATTAGCGTCGAGAGAGGGCTGCTGTAGAATTTTTCTTTTTAAATTATCCGCCACCACTTTTCAAAGGTATCTAGCTAAAGATGGCAGCACTGCGGATGACAGGTGACGAATTTACATCTACTGCGATAAAGAGGGCAGCACGGTGCTCTCTGTATTAAAGATGGCGGATGACAGCTGTCAAAAAAGCACATGGCTATGTTTACCAAACAAGAGCACGTGGAATTTGCCGCCATCACATTTCAAACTAAAGAGGGTAGCACTATGCTCTGTTGATTAAAGATGGCGGATGGTAGCTGTCGAAAAAGCACGTGAGTTTGTTTCCAAACAAGAGCACGTGGAATTTTTCAATTTGCCGCCACCACATTTCAAAGGTATCTAGCTAAAGATGGCAGCACAGTGCTCTCTTGATTAAAGATGGTGGATGATAGCTAACAGAACTTTTCAAATTGCCCGCTACTACGTGCTTAAGGTAGTAGCCACAAAGAGGGCAGCATGGTGTTCTGTGGATTAAAGATGGCGGATGACAGGTGATGAAATTGCCCGCATGATAGTAGCACAGTGCTCTGTTGATTAAAGATGGCGGATGACAGTTGCACGTGGCTTTGTTTCCAAACAAGAGCACGTGGAATTTACCACCACCACATTTCAAACTAAAGAGGGCAGCACTGTGCTCTATAGATTAAAGATGGCAGATGACAGCTGTCAAAAAAGCACGTGAGTTTGTTTTCAAACAAGAGCATGTGGAATTTTTCAATTTGCCGCCACCACATAGAGGGCAGCACTGTTCTCTCTGGATTAAAGATGGCTGCTTGTCGAAAAGCATTTTTCAAATTATCCGCCACCACATTTCAAAGGTAAGTAGCTAAAGAGGGCAGCACTGTGCTCTATAGATTAAAGATGGCGGATGACAGCTATCAAAAAAGCACGTGGCTGTCAAAAAGCATGTGGATTTGTTTATCTCGAGCTAGTGAGGTTAAGTTGGTAGCACTAAGGTTTAGGCCCGTCAAGATGGCAGCACTGCCGATGACAGGTGACGAAAGAGGGCAGCACGGTGCTCTGTAGTTTAAAGATGGCGGATGACAGCTGTCAAAAAAGCACGTGGCTGTCAAAAAGCACGTAGCTTTGTTTATCTCGCGCTAGTTAGGTTAAGTTGGTACTACTGCGGTTTAGGCCCGTCAAGATGGCAGTACTGAGGTTAGCGATGCGTTGTTGTCTGTCAAAAAGCACGTGGCTTTGTTTACAAATCTGTCGAAAAGCACGTGGCTGTCAAAAAGCACGTGGCTTTGTTTACCTCATGCTAGTTAGGTTAAGTTGGTACCACTAAGGTTTAGGCCCGTCAAGATAGTAGTACTGAGGTTTGCGATGCGTTGTTGTTGATGAGAGCTGTCAAAAAGCACGTGGCTTTGTTTACAAATCTGTCAAAAAGCACGTGGCTGTCAAAAAAAACACGTGGCTTTGTTTACCTCATGCTAGTTAGGTTAAGTTGGTACCACTAAGGTTTAGGCCCGTCAAGATGGTAGTACTGAGGTTTGCGATGCGTTGTTGTCTGTCAAAAAGCACGTGGCTTTGTTTACAAATCTGTCAAAAAGCACGTGGCTGTCAAAAAGCACGTGGCTTTGTTTACCTCATGCTAGTTAGGTTAAGTTGGCACTACTGAGGTTTAGGCCCGTCAAGATGGCAGTACTGAGGTTAGCGATGCGTTGTTGTCGATGACAGCTGTCAAAAAGCACGTGGCTTTGTTTACAAATTCAAATTTCCCGCGGGAGGTGGAGGAGGCATCTGGGAGGCCTCTGGCTGAGGTGGAGGTGGAGGTGGCCACTGGGAGGCCTCTGGCTGAGGTGGAGGTGGAGGTGGCCACTGGGAGGCCTCTGGCTGAGGTGGAGGTGGAGGTGGCCACTGGGAGCCTGAGGTGGAGGTGGCGGCAGAACCCGTATATTATACTACTCCGATTATTTTAAAAATACTTCTTGCGGAAACCCTAGTGGTAGTCAAACGTCCTCTAACATAATACTTTTTAGCAAGTTAGATTTTACGTAATAGTTTAAAACCACATGATGATGGTAATAATAATAATAATGTGATTAACTAAACCCATAGACAGGGAAACGGTTTGGCGAAATAACAATAAGAATAACATATAATTGGTAAGAAGAACGTAAACCTCAAAAAGATACATAAGAAGCCCAACCAAATTTCAATTTAAGAAGGAAACAGAACAAGTGTTGAATAAGGGCGATATTTTCAATAGTTACGCGAAATAATCCAGAAGGGTGACCACGTAAAACTGATGTCCTGGTCAAGAAATATTTTTGAAGTTAATGACGAACAGAGCGAGGCGAAAGTACAGAAAATCAACCCACAGTTCCTGAATTTAGATGTAGTACTCCAATGTAGCATCAAAGAAAGCACATATTTAAAACATACTAACCATACAGACGTGGTTCTTGAAGATTATGAAAGAAAATAATAATCAACTGTAGATCCAATGTAAGAGATAATGAGAACGAAATCAACTTAAACAGTTTGAGGGTGATCACAGCCTAGTTAATGATGTTTATCCTGGATCCAGGGTGGCAGGGAAAGCCTCCCCGAGACGCCGGCACATAAAACAACCTTCCTCCATAACGGCGAAGCACACAATGGCCGACAATCTCTCGCTGGCTGCGAGCACTCAGCTAAACGAAAGTGCCGTGCTCTCATTGGCCAGAACAAATCAGAAGTTTGTCTCGCTACCGACTCGCGGCAGCACCAGACAGGAGCTAGTGCTCCAAGCACAGAGACGAAGTAATTCATAAATAAAAAGGGTGACAGAAAGTCACAGAGAAGATAACTGACGAAGAATAACGGGAAATAAATGCCCAGGTGACACGAATTTCCAAGGCGGAATGCCAAATCGAAAATGTTAGGGAATGGATGACAGAATAAACTCGGTTACATGTCTGAATTTGAAGAGGAGAGTGTAGGAACGAACACAATTACCTAGTCCCTGAGTCAGAAGAATTAATCCCGGGAATCGAACCTTAGTCTCTCTGAACTGAAGGTCTAAATGTTGACTGTATATCCAAGGAGTCAAACCTGACATTTTATCCAAGATCATTCTATTATTTTAACATTTGTATTCCCTATGTTATTTACCTACATTGTTCTTTTAACCCAGAACGCACTGTGTTCGGCCTCATCGTTTGCATTAAAGGGGTGCAATATGCATCGAGAATAATCTGAGCCGTGCTGAGTAGCTCAGACGTAGGGTGCTGACCTTCTGAGCTCAAGTTGGCAGATTCAAACCTGGCTCAGTCCGGTGGTATTTAAAGAAGCTCACATACGACAGACTCGTGTCGTTAGGTAATAATATTGGCGTGCGGCCTCCGGAGAGGCCTGGTGCAGGTCTTTCGAGTTGACACCTTCTAGCCGACTTGCACGACTGTGAAGATGGGGCCCTACTTCTAATGATGAGGACGGCACACACACCCCCATCACCCGAACCATCGGAATTAAACAATGAAGATTAAAATTCCCGACCCGGCCGAGAATCAAAACTGGGACCTCGTGGCCCAAATGCCAGCACGCTAACTATTTAGCCATGGAGTGGGAAGTGTCCTTAGAGTTACCGGCACGTTAATGAACTCAAAACATTCCGGGGGCATGGCGTCTCTGAATACCGTTAAAGTAGTTAGTAGGACATAAACAAACAATCTATATATATATAAAAGTCATTGTATGTATGTGGGTGGGTGGGTGGGTGGGTTTGTACCACATCTCCTCCCAAACCATTGGAGCGATTTCTACCAAATTTGGTACACTTATGACTTGGTATCAGGAGACAAACCGCGTGGGGGTAAGACATCCCAAACACCCCTGGGGGCGGGGGGGCGAGGGGGTCATATATAAAAATAAATGAAAATAGTGTCGAATCCATACTTTTCGGGGTCGCTGAGATGAATAGTGACACTCCATTTTTTTTAAAGTCCAAGTTTAGCCCCCCTTTGGGGTGGGGGCGAGGGGGGAGTGATATATACAAATAATCGAAAATAATGTCGAATACATAGTTTTCGGGGTCGCCAAAGTGAATAGCGACACTCCAGATTTTTGATATCAGGAGACAAACCACGTGGGGGTAAGACACCCCAGAAACCCTTAGCGGCGGGGGGCGATGGGGGTCATATATAAAAATAAATGAAAATAGTGTCGAACCCATACTTTTCGGGATCGCTGAGATGAATAGTGACACTCCAATTTTTTTAAAAGTCCAAGTTCAGCCCCTTTGGGGTGGGGCGAGGGGGGGAGTGATATATACAAATAATCGAAAATAATGTCCAATACATAGTTTTCGGGGTCGCCAAAGTGAATAGCGACACTCTGGATTTTTGGTATCAGGAGACAAACCACGTGGGGGTAAGACATCCCAGGAACCCTTAGGGGCGGGGTGCGAGGGGGGTCATATATAAAAATAAATGAAAATAGTGTCGAATCCATACTTTTCGGGGTCGCTGAGATGAATAGTGACAGTCCAATTTTTTTAAAGTCCAAGTTCAGCCCCTTTGAGGTGGGGGCGAGGGGGGAGTGATATATACAAATAATCGAAAATAATGTCGAATACATAGTTTTCGGGGTCGCCAAAGTGAATAGCGACAATCCGGATTTTCAGTATCAGGTGACAAACCACGTGGGGGTGAGACACGCCAGGAACCCTTAGGGGCGGGGGGCGAGGGGGGTCATAAACAAAAATAAACGAAAATAGTGTCGAATCCATACTTTTCGGGGTCGCTGAGATGAATAGTTACACTCCGAATTTTTTAAAAGTCCAAGTTCAGCCCCCCTTGGGGTGGGGGCGAGGGGGAGTGATATATACACATAATCGAAAATAGTGTCGAGTCCATACTTTTCGTGGTCGCTTAGGTGAATAGTGACATCCCGGGAATTTTTAAATTCCAAGTTCAACCCACTTTAGGGTGGAGGACAAGGGGGGAGTGATGTATAAAAATAATCGAAAAGAATGTCGACTACTCTTCGGGGTCGCTGAGATGAATACTGACACTCCGGATTTTTACTATCAGGAGACAAACCACTTGGGTTAGGGCACCCCAGGAACCCATAGGGGCGGGGGGCGAAGGGGTGAGATATAAAAATCATCGAAAGTAGTGTCGAATGCATACTTTTGGGGTCGGTTAGATGAATAGTGACACCCCGGGATTTTTTTAAGTCCAAGTTCATCCCCCTTTGGGGCGGGGAGCAAGGGGGTTGTGATATAAAATTAATAGTATTTAGTGTCAAATATACAGTTTTCGGGGTCGCCGAGGTGAATAATAACACTCCGGAATTTTAATATCGGGAGACAAACCACGTGGGAATAAGACACCCCAGGAACCATTGGGGGGGGCGGGGGGCTTGAGATATGAAAATCATCAAAGTAGTGTCGAATACATACTTTTTGGGGTTGCTGAGATGAATAGTGACACTCCAATTTTTTTAAGTCCAAGTTCAGACCCTTTGGCGTGGGGGCGAGGGGGAAGTGATATATACATATAATCGAAAATTGTGTCGAATACGTAGTTTTCGGGGTCGCCAAAGTGAATAGTGAAACTCCGGATTTTTAGTATCAGGAGACAAACCACGTGGGGATAAGACACCCCAGGAACTATTAGGGGCGGGGGGCAAGGGGGTCATATATAAAAATAAACGAAAATAGTGTCGAATCCATACTTTTCGGGGTCGCTTAGATGAACAGTGACATCCTGGGAAATTCTTAATTTCAAGTTCAGCCCCCTTTAGGGTGGAGGGTAAGGGGGAGTGATATATAAAAATAATCGTAATTAGTGTCGAATCCACAGTTTTTAGGGTCGCTGAGGTGAATAGTGACACTCTGGACATTTAAAGTCCAAATTAAGGCCCCTTTTGTGGTGAGTGGTTAGGAAGGGAGTTAGATATAAAATAATCGAAAATAATGTCACATCCATGGTTTTAGGTGTCGCTTAAATGAGGAGTGACACTCCGGTTGTCGTTTAAGTCCAAGTTGATCCCCAATTGCCAGGCGGGTGAGAAGGAGTCAAGAACAGAAAATATCCAAATGACCGAGATTAGGGATGTTTTTTGTACGTTCCAGTATAACTGTCAGCAGAACTTAATAAAACTATTACCCACTACCTGAAAAAAAAAATACTAAGGGGGAAAGACACCCCTTGAAGCCTTAGATAAGGGTACGAAATGTAATTAAGACTGAAAATGACCGATATTAGTGTTGAATCCATACGTTTCGGGACTACGGGAACAATTTAAAACAAACTTGGTCACTTATGACTTATTATCAGGAGACAACGTGCGTGGAGGTATGACAACCCTAGCACACCTACGACGGGATGAGATGTAGAAATAATCGAAAATAGTATCGAATCCATTCTTTTCGGGGTCGCTGAGATGAATAGTAACGCTCCAATTTTTTTAGAAGTCAAATTTCTGCCTCCTTTCGCATAGCGGTGAGAAAAAGTGAAAAACAAAATTTCGAAAATGACCGAGAGAATGGACGCATATGTGTATACTGGACCTACTGTCTGGAGACATATACGCTAGGGGTAAGAGACTCCTAGCCTCTAAAGTAGGGGCGAAATGTAAATATTAACCGAAAATGACCGAAATTTGTGTCTAATCCATAGTTTTCGGGGTCGCTGAGATGAACTGTAACACTCTGGATGCCGTTTAAGATAAAGCTCAGTCCTACTCGGCAGGCAGATGAGAACTGGTAAAAAATTGAGAACGTCCAAAGGGACAGAGTTTAAGGATGTATGTGTGTATGTTCTAGCATATCTTTCAATCAAACTTACTATATAGAAAACATTACTGTGGAGGTCAGATACACGTAGCCCCCGCTGGTATTGGGGAATGAGAGGGGCTGACTTGCAAAAATAAGGAAAATAACCAATATTAATGTCGAAATCCATTGTTTATGTGTCGCTGATACGAACTGTGACGCTGTGGATAGCGTTTAAGTCCACTTTCAGCCTCCATCGAGGCAGGAGCTGAGAAGGGCTTAAAAGTAAATAGTATAAAATGACCGAGATTAGTGTTTACTCGATAATTAAATAATCTAAAACTTGAAGTCAGATCCATCTATTTAACTATAAAACTACATGATAAGTCGTAAAATCAACATCTCAAAAAGAATTCTATAAGCATTCACTTCACACTCAACTAACTGGTAATAGAAATATTAAATGTAAACATTCAAAAACTATCCGGGCAACGCCGGGTAATACAGCTAGTATCATTATAAAGAAGAGGAATCTTACAGTGTAAAACTAAAATGGCGTAGCAATATTGAAATACCGGCTCCGCGTAGTAATCAAGTTAATCAACATTGGCTGTAGCTACTTGCATGGGTAGCCACGTGTTGTTAGCTAAACAAAGAACAAAAAGTAGCTACTACAAATAAACTCCAGATCAGAATACTCGATTAGTGGCATCTGGTCTAACTGGGTGCAGAAAATAAATAGGTCGCCAACATTCAGATTTGTGTGAGGCACTTGGATTTTTTTTTTCATTCGTATAACGACTTTATTGCCATACTCTCTTCAGGGATCCTTTCTCTGTAGATAAAATCATTTTGCGTGATATTCAGCACAGTGCTGCCATCCCACACAAAACATTTTACTATTCCTTCTATTAATAGAATATCTAGATATTGAAGTAAGCTTTATGCGGCTGCAAAATAAACCCCGAGCATTTCATAGCCTCTGCAAGTTGAAGGTGAATCGAAATAAGTGTTATACAGGAGATGTGGTTGTATATAGCATGTCAGGCTTTGAAGATAAGAGAAGCATTCTAAAATGTATAACAGAATATATGAGTTTGGTTCTGAAATTCTTTCATGACGTTCAGATTGCGTAGTTGGAGAAACTCTAATGAATGTTTGTTGACTAGGCCAAGAGATCCAGAAGAAAGTAATGAGCGAACATATATCATACTGGATGTCAGACTTGTAGCAGAGAGTCAGTGGGATACGATGGAGAGTTGATTTCCATGATAACGGAATGTAAAAAGAAAGATTTAATTAGACATCGATACTAACAAATTCAAACTGAAGTGAAACGGTTTATAAAGGTAAGTCTAAGCACAAAAGAAGACATGAATGGATGAGGCACTTTCAGTCACACTAGAAACTTAAAACTTGTTCTTGTATATCAGAAAACCCTATAGTGAGTTGAAATTAGTTGCTTTCTCCAATCTAGGTGACAATGGACTTTTCCGTTGACTGAATTGTCGTTTGGTGTCTAGGTCGCCAGCGTACACCCGGCTTTCATCACCCGCAATGACAGTTCAGTCTGCAGGCATCTGTGAATTAACTAAATGCAACTAGCTCTGTGGTTATCAAGTAATTGAAAACTAAGTCTAATCCACCCCTTGAAGGTAGGGCGGTAGAATTTATCCACGGTATTCCCTGCCTGTCGTAAGAAATGACAGAAAGGAACCCCGCAGACTCCTGGCTTTTCAGCTGAGTCTGATATTGTTTCCACTTTCATATGTCACGCTTCTCACATTAATATTTCCTATCTGTCCTTCCTTGGTCAGTACATATTCTCTTTCAATCCCGACGGTATTAAGTTTGCGAGGCCTGGGGATATACTAAAAGGAAATAGGCTGGGATATAGTAACGTATCTTAAGTACTTATTACTTTTTACACGAATGAACTGTACGAAGTGAATGGAGAGTTACTATAGTAGTCACAGTGTACAAAGGAAAGGATAATTACAGGTCAGTCAACTTGACATGTGTTGAATGTAAGCTATGAAAAATCATTCCTTCTGACTAGGAAAGGCTATTCCAATGAGGTTTCCAGTAATATGTACAAGATTATTAGAGATTTAGGAGGTCAAATGCACTGTACCGGTACTGATAGGCTTTTGATTGTGGAGATCATGGGAGAGTACTGACGAAAATAAGGGCTTTTAGATTAAACCAAATTGTATCTGATGGGATGGATACATTTCTAGAAATTAGAACTCAGAGAATTAAAATACGTGAAGCATTGTCTGATCCTGTAACGGTTAAGAGAGGGCGCTCACAAAGTATTATCTATATTTTCTTATATACATATGATAGAGAAATGGAAACATAAGGCTATTGCGGACGATGTTATACTTTATAAAGAAATAAATGTTATAGGATTGTGAACGACTGTAAATAAATATCTACAAAGTTGTGAGATGGACAGAAGATGATGGTGTGCTGACAAACGGGGCAGGATGTAAATTTCACCGAGAGGAAGATTTCCCCTCAGTTTTAATTATAATATGAATGGAGTGAATGTACCTCATGGGAACTACAGTAAGTGCCTTATGTTGTTGTTTCGATCGACAGTTCATAGACTGGTTTAATGTAGTTCTCCATGCCATCCTACCCTGTGCTAAACATTTGTATGTGACTCCTACATCCTGCATCAACTATAATGTGTTTGTCGTATTCATGCTCTGGTCTTTCCTTGTCTTCCTTACAACTTACACTTCCTTAAACAGCCAACTGAACAAGTCCTGGGTTTCTTAGAATGTGTCCTATCAAATTTATCCTTTCACCAGTTCGATTCAGTATCTCTTCAGTCGTGATTAGAATTGCCCATCACACCTTTCGTATCCTTATGCAACATCACATTCCAAAAGCTTCCACTCTATTCCTTTCTGAGATGTTTATTATCCATGTTTCACTTCTACACAATGCCAAACTCCAGACGAAAGTCTTTAAGAACATCTTTCTAATCCCTGAAGTGAACACATTTCTTAAGAAAGGTATTACTTGCCTGTTCTAGTCTGCATTTTATGTCCTCTTTAATTCTGGCATCGTTACTTATTCTAATACCTATTTAACAATATTCATCTATTTCCTTTAAGATCTTATTTCCTAACCCAATATTTCCTGCATTACCTGCACCAGGATTGTGTTCATATCATTCAGCAATTTCTCCAGATTTTCTGCAGGCTCAGATGAAAAGACAATATCGTCGGCAAATCTCTAGAGTTTTGATTTCTTGTCCTTCCTTGTGATTCATCTCCCAAATTCCTCTTTGATTTCCTATACCGCCTATTCTATATAAACAGTATAATGGAGAGAGCTTAATTGCATCAGCAAAAGGCTGCGGCAATCTAATAAATCCTACTTTATTAGGTCCTTTGCGAATCTGAATATAACCTAAAACCTCCCGCCACCCCAATTAATACACAAATAATCAACATAACAGCCCCCAATATCCTCATTAAAATCTCTATTAACAATACTACCTGTTTCCTTCTGGATTAATGATTATTATTATTATTATTATTATTGTACCGGGCGGTACACCTCTACACCGTTTATTTAAAAGTTGCGCCAGTTGAAACTCCTCTTCTGGAGGAAGGTTGAACTTTATCTATTCTATTAATTCTCTACTTTCTCAGAAGATGTCACCACGTGGAAAATTTTGAGTTTTTGAACTGTGTCACTTTTGATGTGTTTTTGTCTCGCTTGAAGTAAGAAGTGTGAACTTTCTCTTCTAGAGGACACTACTGAAGAATTACAATAGTGCAACCTAGTGCGAAATCAAAGAACTATTTTGTTGAAGAAATTTTTATTTCAAATGTTTGTTCCTTGCTAAATTTCTTTCTGTTATTGTTTAAGTTGGCTGTATACCCCTCTTTTTCCCCTTAGTTTGGATCTAGCCAATCCCGAATTTCTTTAATTAATTTTCCACCAATAATGTGTCTCTTTTTCCTCTATGTAGGGGTTTCTTTTCCCTAGCCAATAAAATTTTTTGTGGGAGGGTGTTTTATTTCCCCTAACGCCTAGAATCTTCCGCGAGAGGATATAAACTGCTGATTTTAGGGTCTCCAGGCCACTTCTGTTCCATCTTTCAGTGTATTAAGTACATAGCAGGAGGCGGGAAGCGCCTCTTTCTTCGGCGGCGTCTACAACAAGGTAATGGCCAAGTAATAACTTCTTTCTTTGCTTGCTCAGCAGTTTAATCTTCGGGGCGGGTTCTAGGCCTTCCACCATGTAACCTTCCTTTAAAATGTAAAGACTACTGGTACCTATCCTATCTTCTAAACCACATATTGGGATAGAGAGTGCTAACCCTCTCGAGTTCCCACTCATATTGTTTTGAGGTGGACTTATTTTCTCAAACCAATTCTTCCGTGATGTAATGTAAATTGTTATTTTCTGAAGTCACCTCCGTAGTATGGGATTAGCCCTTGTATTAACGGCCTAGTGCCAAGTAGGTCTTAAACAAAGTGTATCAGGAGTGCGGTTAGCCTCCTCTCAAATTGTTATTTTAGAGGTCATGTAATCAACTTTCTTTTTCATTCAATAGACCTCAGTAGGTTGGGTATTTTACCCCTGTGAATACGTCCTTAGAGGACAGCTTGAAGGTAGAGTTTGGTGTGGCCTTTGAGAGGCTTAAATTTTGAGAGCGGATCGCTCTTTTGAAATGGAGTGTCATATGCCTCGTGGAGGCTTTTCTGTGTAATTCGGAGCCAGGGGCTCCTAGGGATGAATGGGGTTTTCTGCCCCTCTGTTAAAACTTGTGTTTGTGGTAAAACTGAGCTGATCGCTGAAGTCAGGGCGTGAAGCCCAAAACCTGTAAATATTGTAACTCCCCTTGTTTTGCTACATTGTACCTGCCATGTCTGTTATTGCTTTGTTTTTGAAAAGGAAATATAACCTTGTTAAATTTTAAATTAATTTTACATGCACTATAATTTCGTAGCTTGAAACCCATTCACACCCGCACCTTCTTTTACGCATAACTACCGCTAAAACACGGTAACAAGTGGTAGCAGAGCGTGGTTGAATGGGTCTCAATTTAGCCCCTTTTGACGGCTAAACATTGCTTTGATTCGAACTCTAACAATTTTCTCAGTTGCTGGAATTTTTTGAGTTTTTCAAAATTGTTCTGTCATCATGCCCGGCCCTCGCGATGTTCTCCTCCTTAACTACTTGCGCAAAGAGGAGTTGATATACGAGTTAACTATCAGAAATGTGCAATCTGGAGGCACGGTTGCAATCGACACCAACAAGCTTAGAGAGTCCCTTGATTTGCCCATTTCCATCCCCAATTTGGGAGAGAAAGAAATTGATGACTCTCTTTCCACGATCGTCGAGAATATTACTGGGCTAGCATCTGTAGTCAGCTTTTTTGATGAAAACGATCCGTCTCCTAATCAAATTAAGCGTGTGCAAGGCAGGCTATATCACTTTTCAAATAGAGTTAATGATCTGTTGTCTCTGAAGGTGAATGACGTTCAGAGGAAGCAAGCTAATACGCTCCTTGAAACTATCTCTGAATTGTCTAGTAAAGTCACTCAATTGTTAACTGGGGAAGTTCCTCCCAAATCTGATCAGCCCACCGTTGTGAATGTAAGTAGTGAGGAAGAACCTGCTAAGGGAGAAGGCAATAGGATAACCGTTGCTGCTCAAACTATCTCTGCCCCATTGGACAACGAGTCTGAACGCCGCACATCGTTGAACAATGTACGTGCTGAATTAACTTCCTTGCCATTGAAACCTTTACCTACTATGTCGCCCGGGTTTAGCAGCTTGCCTCATCCATTGGCAATGTTGCTCAGAGGTATATCCAAGTTTTCCGTTAATACCACCAGTGACGTAATTTCATTTTTAAGATTTCTAGTGGAATTTCAGGATCATGCCCTTGTGTTTTCTCTTTCCCCATGTCAAATTTTGCAAATTATCTATCCTTATGCTATTGGGGTTCTCTCAGATAAAATAGTAAGAGCCATAGCTGAACAGTCATCTATCGAAGATTTCCATGCACATCTGCTTGCAAATTTTATTCCTGCCCGCGCGAGGTCATCTCTTATTCAGAAATACTATTATCGAGTACAGAGGTTGGACGAAAACTTGGCTGACTTCATCCAAGATATTAAGTTTTATACTAGGGTGTTTGCTCTTCACTTCCCTGAGGATCAAATTGTACAAGCTATTGTGGAAGGCATTTCACCATCTTATAGATCATACTTGTGTTTTGCGGCGTGCCCGCAAACTTTCTCTGAACTTGAAGCGTTGGCCGTCTCAGCGGAAGGAGTTAGATACGCCGATTCTTTGCGTGTAGCGAAAGAACCCCCGCCTTCCTTTAGTAACACTCGGCCTCCACCTCGCCGACCAGTCACGCCCCGTAAATGTTATGCTTGCGGGTCGCCTGACCATCTTCGCAATAAGTGTCCTCTGATCAAGTCTAGTAGGGCAAATAATGGAGCTGGTTCATCACAAGGCTGTTTTAAGTGTGGGGCCTTCTCACATATCGCCAAAAATTGCCCAAACTCAAATAGCACCCCCTCCTGCTCAACTTCTGGTGCAAATTCCACCTATGCCAATAATAAAAAGTGACTAGTGGCATCGGCTGAGTCGACTAATCCATCTTCCCGAGACTCAGCCCCTAGTAAACAGGTTGTAAATGCAGAGAACAATCAGCCTTCAAATTCATCTTTTGAATGCCCTAAAGAATGTCTTAGGATTGCGGCGGATACCCCCGCACCTGTTCCTTTTCTTAAGATTGAGTTAAATAACGAGCCTATAACAGCTCTCTTAGATTCAGGCAGTGTTTGTTCGATTATTTCGGCTGAATGGTATTCTAAATTGAAATCTGTTTGTAAACTACCTGACCATGTCTCAGCTCTTATTCAATATGTTTCGGCTAATTCATCGCCATTAGAAATTCTAGGTTCCGTACTGGTCAAAATTCGTATTTTTAAATTTACATGGAAAATCAAACTGTTTGTGGCTAAGCACTTGTCTTGCCCCATCATATTGGGAGCGGACTTCATTTCTCACACTGGTCTTGTGCTCGATCTCCAGAGTAGGTCGTGCACATTCAAATTTGCGTCCAATTGTAGAATTCCCTTGTTAAAGTGTAATTCTGTATCATGTTCATCTATTTCGCCTACCCAGGATGAGATGTTGTTAGACCTTAGACATCTACCTGAGGAGCAGGCTGATAGTATTCGGAAACTGTGTCAGTCGTTTCCCGAGGTGTTCTCTGATACTCTTGGTGTTACTGACCTTATTGAATACAAAATTGAGGTCACGGATTCGATTCCTGTCCGTTTTCCACCGTACAGGCTATCTCCACCTAAAATGAAGGCTCTGAAAGAAATCATCGATCAGATGTTGAAGGATGGTATTATTAGGCCCTCTAAGTCAGCGTATTCTTCGCCTATTTTTCTAGTCCCGAAACCCCAAGGAGGCTTCAGGCCTGTCATTGATTACAGGGCTCTCAATCGGAAGGTGGTGTTGCAATCTGTGCCCCTTCCCGACCTTCATTCTTGTTTTTCATGGTTTCGTAAGGCCAAGTTCTTCACCATCTTGGACTTAAATCAGGCCTGTAATCAAATTCCCCTAGCCGAAGAGTCTAAACATCTTACAGCGTTTGCCACGGACTGGAATTTATATGAATACAACCGCGTGCCTTTCGGGCTCCCTACGGGAGCAGCTGTACTCACTAGGCTGCTAGATAGGGTCTTCTCCGACATCAAATTCGAGTACTTATATCACTACTTAGATGATGTCGTCGTATTTTCCGAAACCTTTGAAGAACATCTAGATCATCTGCGAGAAGTTCTCAATCGCCTTCGTAAGGCTGGGTTAACTGTTAAGTTGTCCAAGGTTGCCTTTGCTAAGCCCTCTATGTCATTCCTAGGGCATATTGTGTCACCTGATGGTGTAGCAGTCGATCATTCTAGAACACAGGCCATCCGTGATTTTAAACCTCCCAAGGACATTAAAGGTATCGCCAGGTTCATTGGCATGGTGAATTTCTTCAGGAAGTTCATTCCTAACTTCGCTAATAGAGCGGCGCCCTTAAACCTTCTTCGTAGGAAAGGCATCAAATTCGAGTGGGGACCTTCTCAACAAGCCGCTTTCGAAGATCTTAAATTAGCTCTCTGTAATGCCCCTGTACTTGCTATGCCGGATTTCTCGAAGAAATTCATCGTCCAAACCGACGCGTCGTCGTCGGCGGTAGCTGCAGTCCTTCTTCAAGAGACTGAACTAGGGAGGCGCCCCATCGCCTATGCGTCTAGGACATTGTCAGCTCAAGAAGCAAAGTACTCCATATATGAGCTTGAAGGTTTGGCAGTCTTATTCGCCTTAGAAAAGTTCCGTCTCTATCTGGAACACGTCAAATTCGACTTGGAGACATATAATCAAGCCTTAAGCTGGGTCTTAGGTAGGCCGCGTCGTACTGGTCGTATAGCCCGTTGGGCCATCCGTATTTCTGCCTTCCAATTCGATGTACGACATATCAGAGGTACTGAAAATGTTGTTGCTGATGGACTCAGCCGTATGTTTTCTAACGACGTCGAGACCCATGAACCTGTCGACAGTTCATCACCTTCCGAGTCCATACTATCTGAGGTTAATGCCATCCTAACAGATGCTCCCATGCTCTTTAGAGATATTGAGAAGTACCAACGTGAAGATCCGACGCTGGCTCCGATAATGGAAACCCTTTCTTCTGGGGAACATGTTGTCCCTTATGTTCTGAGGAATGGTGTTTTATGTTGCCCTTCGAGGCATGACAAGATGATGAAAGTTGTCGTTCCAGCTGTTCTTGTGCCTATGATCTTCAAGTATTATCATGAGACCCCATTAGGAGGGCATCTTGGAATCTTTAAAACCCGTGAAAAAATTCGTGAAATGTTCATTTGGAAAGGTATGGACGGTGAAATCCGTGAACTTGTAAAAGCTTGTAAATCTTGTTTGCTTAGTAAACCCACCATGTCCACCAAGGTAGGCCTTTTGTCTTCGCATCAAGCGTCGCGCCCCATGGAACGCCTGTATATCGATTATGTAGGACCCTTCCCCCAGTCAAAGGGTAATGCTAACAAGTTCATCTTTGTGTGCGTAGATGGCTTTACTAGATTTTCTTGGTTATTTCCCACTAAGCTGGCTACCGCTCAGTCCACCATTACTTGCCTAAATTCTATTTTTGCTTCTTTTGGTCCGTGCCAATATATTGTATCTGATAATGCTAAGGCGTTCACATCAAATTTATTTCGTAAATTCTGTTTTGACTTGTCCATCTCTCATGTAACTACTTCCGCTTATTACCCTCAACCATCTCTGGCTGAACGGGTTAACCGTAATCTCAGGTCCGCACTTATTGCCTATCATCATGAAGATCATTCTAGGTGGGACACGTCCCTGCATTGGTTAGCTTTTGCTTTGAATTCGGCGGTTCATGAATCACACAAATTTACTCCAGCTTCTTTGATGTTTAAGTTCGTTCCCAACACGCCGCTCTCTAACCTCTGGTCTCTGAATGACATTCTGCCCGAGACAATAGATCCGGACAACATTAAAGATCTTTGGAAGAAGGCTAAAGCCAATCTTAAAGTGTCTCATGAAAAGGTTAGGGAAAGGTATGATCGTGGACGGAGACCCACCACTTTGAAGGTAGGTGACCAGGTTATGGTCAAAAATTTTGTTCCCGCGGGCAAGCTTGCCCCCAGATTTCATGGGCCTTGTATCATTCTCGATTTTCTTACGCCGGTTACCTTATTGCTAAGTAATCCAGCCACCGAGAGGATATTTAGAGTTCACCTGTCCCAGGTGAAACCGGTGTAATTTCTGTGTCAACTTGCTTCATATAATCGTGAAAGGATATGAAGGTTATATTTTTTTTGAGTTTCACTTTTAAGGCATTCTGCCCCTTCTGTAATATTTTGGTTTTAGATGTAAGCCTTGTGTAAAACCTGCCCCGACCCGTTAAACTGCCATCCTGTGCTTGCCACGGCCATTACCACGCTCCCGTCTCCTGCTCCACCTTACACTGTGGCTTCATAATAGTAAATGCCATGGATATCTACACGCCGCTGGCCCCTCAACCTCTCCACAAGCCTGTACCCTCAAAGAAGATGATAGTCCAACACAATTCTGCCGCCTAGCTTTAATGTTTCAGCGCCCCCGCAGCCGCGCAGCGCCGTGCAGCGACTGGGGAGGGGGATGGGCCCCCTCCTCTCCAGCGAGGACGACATGTGCACGGCGAGCCGGAACTCTCCTCCCGGCCAAGGCTGATGTGCGGCGCACGACCTGCTACATGCCCGCAGCCTGTATCTGTTCACCGCGGGCGCGGCGTACTTCAACTCCTCTGCTCCCCTCATAGTGCGGGCGAGCGGTATCTCAGGGTACTTGAGGGGTCCGAGCGGCCTCCGTTGGACGCAAGCTGCAACCGCCGGTCTGGCCATCCGACTCAATCTACATCAACTACATGGACAGTCACCATAAGCAATAACTACACTTGGGAATTCAACAACAATAATTGGTGGACATTGCCAAATTTTTCATCACTTTCAAGTATTAAAAGTTTATCTTCAGAAATTCAAATTCTACAAACATAAAGACTTTCATTCACCTGCAACAACAATATTTTGAAACTGAATTAAGAAATCTTGTAAATGCTTCTGCTATCTATCTTCGTATCAACATCATTACTTGGACTTTGTTTCAAACTGATTTCATGTGTCACCCCTGGAGGAACTTTTGGGGGGGGAGGTCTGTACCGGGCGGTACACCTCTACACCGTTTATTTAAAAGTTGCGCCAGTTGAAACTCCTCTTCTGGAGGAAGGTTGAACTTTATCTATTCTATTAATTCTCTACTTTCTCAGAAGATGTCACCACGTGGAAAATTTTGAGTTTTTGAACTGTGTCACTTTTGATGTGTTTTTGTCTCGCTTGAAGTAAGAAGTGTGAACTTTCTCTTCTAGAGGACACTACTGAAGAATTACAATAGTGCAACCTAGTGCGAAATCAAAGAACTATTTTGTTGAAGAAATTTTTATTTCAAATGTTTGTTCCTTGCTAAATTTCTTTCTGTT
Organism: Anabrus simplex; assembly: GCF_040414725.1. NCBI lineage: Eukaryota > Metazoa > Arthropoda > Insecta > Orthoptera > Tettigoniidae > Anabrus > Anabrus simplex. The sequence goes on along the minus strand of NC_090271.1, from coordinate 83,986,458 downwards.
ATTGTTTAAGTTGGCTGTATACCCCTCTTTTTCCCCTTAGTTTGGATCTAGCCAATCCCGAATTTCTTTAATTAATTTTCCACCAATAATGTGTCTCTTTTTCCTCTATGTAGGGGTTTCTTTTCCCTAGCCAATAAAATTTTTTGTGGGAGGGTGTTTTATTTCCCCTAACGCCTAGAATCTTCCGCGAGAGGATATAAACTGCTGATTTTAGGGTCTCCAGGCCACTTCTGTTCCATCTTTCAGTGTATTAAGTACATAGCAGGAGGCGGGAAGCGCCTCTTTCTTCGGCGGCGTCTACAACAAGGTAATGGCCAAGTAATAACTTCTTTCTTTGCTTGCTCAGCAGTTTAATCTTCGGGGCGGGTTCTAGGCCTTCCACCATGTAACCTTCCTTTAAAATGTAAAGACTACTGGTACCTATCCTATCTTCTAAACCACATATTGGGATAGAGAGTGCTAACCCTCTCGAGTTCCCACTCATATTGTTTTGAGGTGGACTTATTTTCTCAAACCAATTCTTCCGTGATGTAATGTAAATTGTTATTTTCTGAAGTCACCTCCGTAGTATGGGATTAGCCCTTGTATTAACGGCCTAGTGCCAAGTAGGTCTTAAACAAAGTGTATCAGGAGTGCGGTTAGCCTCCTCTCAAATTGTTATTTTAGAGGTCATGTAATCAACTTTCTTTTTCATTCAATAGACCTCAGTAGGTTGGGTATTTTACCCCTGTGAATACGTCCTTAGAGGACAGCTTGAAGGTAGAGTTTGGTGTGGCCTTTGAGAGGCTTAAATTTTGAGAGCGGATCGCTCTTTTGAAATGGAGTGTCATATGCCTCGTGGAGGCTTTTCTGTGTAATTCGGAGCCAGGGGCTCCTAGGGATGAATGGGGTTTTCTGCCCCTCTGTTAAAACTTGTGTTTGTGGTAAAACTGAGCTGATCGCTGAAGTCAGGGCGTGAAGCCCAAAACCTGTAAATATTGTAACTCCCCTTGTTTTGCTACATTGTACCTGCCATGTCTGTTATTGCTTTGTTTTTGAAAAGGAAATATAACCTTGTTAAATTTTAAATTAATTTTACATGCACTATAATTTCGTAGCTTGAAACCCATTCACACCCGCACCTTCTTTTACGCATAACTACCGCTAAAACACGGTAACAATTATTATTATTATTATTATTATTATTATTATTATTCCTCTTCATAACCCTCTATTCTTGCCACTACAGACTGGTTTCTGTAAAAATTGTAGATAACTATTCATGAGGCGTATTTTTGGGCTTATGCCGTGTAATTAATTATAGAACACACTCAACGCGTTTCGAAAGGAACCTTGCCTTTCTTCATCAGGAGACAACAGAGAAATAAAACGACGCATAACAGGTTGCTAGGAGAAAGCAACAAGGAACTTGAAATGGAGCCCTAAGATGTAAACGGGACGCTATTTTAGTCCCAGCTAGAGACAACGAATGGCAACAGTAGAGCATTACTCTCTAATATTTCTTTCTGTGTATCTGATCCCGATCACCTTCAGAATCTCAAACAGCTTGGTCAAAATAACGTTATCTAATGCCTTTCCTAGATGTACGAATGCCTTGTACGTGGGTTTGTCCTTCTCAATTCGATCCCCTAAGATCAGACTTAAAGTCAAGTTTGCTTCAAATTTTTCTACATTTCTTCTGAAACCAAACTGGTCTTTTTCTTATATCGTATACCTTACACACTAAATGTCGTATTGTCGGGTGTTACCATAAGGTAAAATTTCCATAGGGGTAATCATATTAACATCGGACGAGCTGGCCGCACGGTTAGGGGCGCGCAGCTCTGAGCTTGCATCCGGGGGACAGTGGGTTCGAACCCCACTGTCGGCAGACCTGAAGATGGTTTTCCATGGTTTCCCATTTTCACATCAGGCGAATGCTGGGGCTGTACCTTAATTAAGGCCACGGCCGCTTCCTTCCCACTCCTAGGCCTTTCCTATCCCATCGTTGCCATAAGACATATCTGTGTCAGTGCGACGTAAAACAAATAGCAAAAAAAATCATATTAACAAGGTTTTAAATAAGGGTAACAGATCTCTTCATACGGTTACTAGGTTATTTAGGAGTGGTTGTAAGGAGTAAAACAGAGGGTGTATAATTCACTAGTAAGACTCCATTTAGAGTATGGTTCCAGTGTATGGGACCCTCGCCAGGATTACTCGATTCGAGAACTAAAGACGATCTAATGAAAAGCAGCACAATTTGTCATGGGCAGTTTACGACAAAAGATAGTGTTACGTAAATGTTACAATATTTGGACTGGAAAGACTTGGAAATAAGAAGATGGGCTGCTCAACTAAATGATACGTAAAGGTTTGACAGTGGAGAGATGGCGTGGAATGACAATAGTAGACGCATAAGCTTAATTGGTACTTTAAAGAAAGGAAAGATCATAATATTATGAAGATAAAGTTGAAATTCTAGAGTACAAATTTCTATGCTGATTAGTGTTAAGAGATTATGGTTGCCCAGTTGTACTTCCTCTTAAAACAATAATCAGCTCCTGAGTCTCACCATCTTCATCTTGGTCTCCTTCTGCTTATTTTACCCTATATTTTTCTCCTAGTTAAGTATAGGCCACGGCCGCCAACCCCGTAAGCTTCACCACACATCGTCACACATGACAGTGTTGTAATACAAAGCTCAACCTAAGTATCGTAAGCCGTAGTTTTAAGCAGTGGAAATACTTAAGTTGTGTGTGAATTTGTATGTGATGATGATGGATGTAGAATGTTAAACTAGTAGTATTTCTTGTAATATTTTCTTTCCATGGAATTATTTGTTGTACTGTTACCGTTTTTATGTTGTGTAATTATGTTTTAACTTTATTATCACACTACTGTGAGTAATCATTACCACCGGGAGATTTCCTAATTGCGATGCACTTGTTAATAAAAATAAACTCGTGTTTTCATCCCGAGGTGGTGCAGCTTTTTTCAGGCACACCCCCAATGAAAGTGATCTGCATGTACCATTTTAACCATATACCAGCCCTCCTGCCATTCTTAAATTTCTGGCAGTACCAGGAATCGAACCCGAACCTCGAGGACTGGAACTAAAAACACTAACCGTGACGCTACGGAGGCGGACTACTTGTAAATAATCTCCATCATCATCATCATCATCATCTGTTTACCCTCCAGGTTCGGTTTTTCCCTCGGACTTAGCGAGGGATCCCACCTCTACCGCCTCAAGTGCAGTGTCCTGGAGCTTCAGACTCTTGGTCGGGGGATACAACTGGGGAGTACGACCAGTACCTCGCCCAGGCGGCCTCACCTGCTATGTTGAACAGGGGCCTTGTAGAGGGATGGGAAGATTGGAAGGGATAGGCAAGGAAGAGGGAAGGAAGCGGCCGTGGCCTTAAGTTAGGTACCATCCCGGCATTCGCCTGGAGGAGAAGTGGGAAACCACGGAAAACCACTTCCAGGATGGCTGAGGTGGGAATCGAACCCACCTCTACTCAGTTGACCTCCCGAGGCTGAGTGGACTCCGTTCCAGCCCTCGTACCACTTTTCAAATTTCGTGGCAGAGCCGGGAATCGAACCCGGGCCTCCGGGGGTGGCAGCTAATCACGCTAACCACTACACCACAGAGGCGGACGTAAATAATCTCCTCCGATACAAACCTCTTGGCCTGAGAGACGGCGTCACCGTCTACGAGACTCCCCTACCTCTTGAGGGGAGAAATAGAAACATTCATTTTTTTGCTATTTGCTTTATGTCGCACCGACACAGATAGGTCTTATGGCAACGATTGGACAGGAAAGGCCTAGAAATGGGAAGGAAGCGGTCGTGGCCTTAATTAAGGTACAGTCCCAGCATTTGCCTTGCGTGAAAATGGGAAACCACGGAAAACCATCTTCAGGGCTGGCGACAGTGGGGTTCGGGACCACTATCTCCCGGATGCGAGCTAACAGCTGCGCACCCCTAACCGCACGCCCAACTCGCGCGGTGGAAACAGTCAGTCACTCCTAGGTAACATACCCTTCTCCAGTTGCCTCATATAACTCCACTGCCGTTGCCAGTTTGTGCGTACAGCTTCATCCAATTAACATAGACCTGCGATGATTAGTTTCGGCTGCCTACCTCCCAGACGCTCGAGCTTAATCGATCCACACTGTTTTTGCTGAGATGCTGTCCGCGTGATCTTCCTTCTGCTTTCCTTGCGTCCTTCGTCTGTCCGTCACCACTCCTGCACATCGCGTCCGTGAAGCGCCGTAAATTTTCCAAAGAACACGCGAATCATTGCTGCGTCGATGTGAAATGTGCCGCCAAGTTGGAGGCAGACATTTCAAACATCGTCTCTGAGGTACTATATGTTTGTCCCTTTTCATTGTGTGCAGCTAAAATGTAAACCAAAAGCAAACCGCACACCTATGATTCCTATGTTCACAATACGTGTATCTGTACCATCTAACACTCCTTTAATCTACGAAACAAAGATTTTCTTCATCCGTAGATCTATAAAACATAGATATAAGTCTATTGCTCTCGTATCATTTTTCAGCTAGTAATTAATTAAATAAAAATAAATGAAAAAATGGAGACGGTGGTCACTTTCTTCATAATATTACCGCAAATAATTAACAAGTATTTTAAAATTAGAGGTAGCTACAGATATGAATTCCTTTGATGTAATTCGTTCTCGGGACTATACCAGTCTCTGACTAAACAAAAATTTTATATATTACTATACAATATTTTGTAACTGTACCAGGAAATATTGAAATAACACATACTTGTATTTATGAAGAAGCTCTAGAAGTTGGTATTTGTAATATTTCGATGTGTATATGCTTTATAGGAAACTTAATTACGTTTAAACCTTGCCTTAAAGTAAGGTAAATGTAATAAATTGAAGTGATGTCTTAACCACAAGGAGTTATTACATACCATGGAATGTTCTAATTAACCTTTAAAATTTAATATCTACAGTATAAATGAATTATTCCAGAATGTAATCTGTCCAGTCTGAACGACAACAAGCATCAGAACACTGCAGCAGCACATGTTTAATATTAAAACGAAAATATAAATGAATATATTGGTATAAAATTCCATATTTATAACTGGTTACTCTAACGCCCTAATGAATTATGTGCCACAAGCCCATAAAGTTATATTTGAGAACAATAAAGTTGAAAAGTTTCCTTGGATCTTTTCTAGATGAGATTATATTTCATAACTATAATCTACTTCTTCCACTATAATATACTCATACGTAGATAGGTGTACAGATAGCTGATTTAGTTTAACTACAAAGTTAGAGAAACCTTTCCCTGCCTTACAATTAACCATTTAATACATAAATAACATAAAATAAAAAAGTTTTAATAGACTGAAACAAATTCTTATGTTAATATCCTACCTTATTTTACATAAAATATCCATTAGACTACACAGTATAAAATAAAGGAACATTTTGCTTCCTAAGTACAATAATAGAATATCTCTGAAGAAATTAAAATACAAAAAATTACAATAAGAATAATTTGCATAACCGTAACGCTGTTTGTTCATCATAGAAACTTCTCGCACTGACGAATGTTGCAGTTTTCATGTTATGACTGTGGACGAAAAGCATTACAAAAATTAGTGATCAGGATGAGGATTACTATGCAGGAAATTACAGCTGAGTACTGCTACTGCTCTAAAGTAAGGATGGTGATGTGATGGATATAATAATAAGAAGAAGACCAGGAGAAGAAGAAAAACTCTCGTACTACGAGCTCATACGTAGGCAGATGTTAGAAATAAATTTAATGTACAAAGTAAGAATTAAATCATACATAATGACAAACGTACCAAGACGTTCCATGCATTTTCTTCCCTGAATACTTTTCAGTTGAAGATATATTTTCTTTTCTTCTAGGGCTGAAACACCGTCACAAAACTTGTAGTTATTTTGCAATTCTGATATCATTTCCGTATCTATTAACAATATCGTCATTGTAATTACACCGTTTCAAAAAAGAACTATTTAACTATAATTTTACATACATACATCATTATAGACCATCATGACTGTCAGCATTCAGTCTGCAAGCCTCTGTAAATTCACTACACGTCGCCACAATAATTTTACACCAACAAATACACGGACTGACAGAGCAAATGCAACACCAAGAAGGAGTGGTTCGAAAGGGATGAAAGTTGGGGAAAAAACAGAGACGGCACGGACGAATAATTGATGTTTATTTCAAACCGATATGCAGGTTACACAATGCACACGGCATCGACTCAGTAGGATGTAGGACCACCGCGAGCGGCGATGCACGCAGAAACACGTCGAGGTACAGAGTCAATAAGAGTGCGGATGGTGTCCTGAGGGATGGTTCTCCATTCTCTGTCAACCATTTGCCACAGTTGGTCGTCCGTACGAGGCTGGGGCAGAGTTTGCAAACGGCGTCCAATGAGATCCCACACGTGTTCGATTGGTGAGAGATCCGGAGAGTACGCTGGCCACGGAAGCATCTGTACACCTCGTAGAGCCTGTTGGGAGATGCGAGCAGTGTGTGGGCGGGCATTATCCTGCTGAAACAGAGCATTGGGCAGCCCCTGAAGGTACGGGAGTGCCACCGGCCGCAGCACATGCTGCACGTAGCGGCGGGCATTTAACGTGCCTTGAATACGCACTAGAGGTGACGTGGAATCATACGCAATAGCGTCCCAAACCATGATGCCGCGTTGTCTAGCGGTAGGGCGCTCCACAGTTACTGCCGGATTTGACCTTTCTCCACGCCGACGCCACACTCGTCTGCGGTGACTATCACTGACAGAACAGAAGCGTGACTCATCGGAGAACACGACGTTCCGCCATTCCCTCATCCAAGTTGCTCTAGCCCGGCACCATGCCAGGCGTGCACGTCTATGCTGTGGAGTCAATGGTAGTCTTCTGAGCGGACGCCGGGAGTGCAGGCCTCCTTCAACCAATCGACGGGAAATTGTTCTGGTCGATATTGGAACAGCCAGGGTGTCTTGCACATGCTGAAGAATGGCGGTTGACGTGGCGTGCGGGGCTGCCACCGCTTGGCGGCGGATGCGCCGATCCTCGCGTGCTGACGTCACTCGGGCTGCGCCTGGACCCCTCGCACGTGCCACATGTCCCTGCGCCAACCATCTTCGCCACAGGCGCTGCACCGTGGACACATCCCTATGGGTATCGGCTGCGATTTGACGAAGCGACCAACCTGCCCTTCTCAGCCCGATCACCATACCCCTCGTAAAGTCGTCTGTCTGCTGGAAATGCCTCCGTTGACGGCGGCCTGGCATTCTTAGCTATGCACGTGTCCTGTGGCACACGACAACACGTTCTACAATGACTGTCGGCTGAGAAATCACGGTACGAAGTGGGCCATTCGCCAACGCCGTGTCCCATTTATCGTTCGCTACGTGCGCAGCACAGCGGCGCATTTCACATCATGAGCATACCTCAGTGACGTCAGTCTACCCTGCAATTGGCATAAAGTTCTGACCACTCCTTCTTGGTGTTGCATTTCCTCTGTCAGTCAGTGTATTTCTGTGACATCACCCATCAAAAGATGACGTCCAAATAAGACACCATTTTGGCGGTACTACGCTTAGGGGCAATCATAACTTCAGAACCGGCATTCCGATTTCGAAAAACAAAATGACTTTCGAAATTCTAAATAATTTTCCTTAAAACGACTTAAAAAACCATTTCAGTTGACAAAACTGTTTGTGATGGACGTCTCTTTTAATAATATATTTAATAAAATTTTCATAATGTCCAACTTTAAACGACAACAAAGCAAACAAAAACGTCCGATTACTCCACGATTGGTGAGACGACAAAATTCCCAAAGATATGAGACCAAAAGCAGCTCTGCAGGATCAAATCGAATGCACAGCTATTAAAAGAACTATAGATTTAACATGTGTTACGAACATTCACGTAACCGCTAAACCGGGTGTCTCATGCTAGTTTAAATAGCGAAGAGTTATTAATATTAGGAGACATTAATTTACCACAAATGACTGTAGATAACTATGACATGCACCTTTGTATATTTAAATAATTTATTACATTTCATGGGGTTAAGAAATGTTAACGGCATTGTTAATAACAATGGCAGATCACTTGGCCTAGCATTGTCAAAATATCACCCACATTATCGTCGACAATGACTTCCATCCTCTCGTACCAGAGGACAATCATCATCCGGCCTTAACAATTGCTTTATTTTACCAACAGAAATAGAAAACTGTAATAATTCTGACAATAAAATTGTAAACAATTCTAACAATGCAGGTTTTGAATTGTTAGATAATTTATAGATACATAGAAAAACTATGATCACTCGCCTTTTTGCCAGATTTTTAGATAAGAAGTACCTTACTTACAAAACAACTAACAATTACCATAATAATTTAATTCTTGTGATTACTTAATGAAGCAGTTTGGAAAAAATACGAGTGATGACAGTTCTTCCCTTTATCTATAAATAATTTAACAGTATTGTTGGTAGCCCTAGCTTGCATTCTCTGTTCAACTTGTCTGTCTCTAATCCGTCTACACGCCCAAAATATATTACTCTACCTTCTACTAATCAAGATCGAGAACGCAGTAACGTAGTAATTTACTAGTATTAAATTCAATAAAAACATTTCATAAATATTGCAATGAGTAGAGCTACATACTCTTCTATAATAAAACAATGTAAACAAATAACGTTTTTTACTCTAAATTAAAATCCCACTTTATTCACTCTTAACGTTTAGCTCATAGTTTTAGTTCACTTCCATCTTTGTCTTGATACCATCTAACTCATTATCGTCTGTCTCCATGGCAAAATGGTTACCGCTCTGGCCTTTGGTCACAGGGGCCCCGGGTTCGATTCCCGGCAGGGTCGGGAATTTTAACCATCGTTGGTTAATTTTGCTGGCACGGGGGCTGGGTGTATGTGTTGTCTTCATCATCATTTCATCCTCATCATAACGCACAGGTCGCCTACGGGAGTCAAATCAAAAGATCTGCACCTGGCGAAGCGGACATGTCCTCGGACACTCCCGGCACTAAAAGCCATACGCCATTTCATTTTACGTCATTATCATCATCAGCATCATCATCTTCTTCTCCGATAATATCCTACCATCGTCATTTATAATTATAGTAATAATACAGGTTTAAAATTGTCAGTAGATATCTTGTTAAATTATGAGCATGTATAACTGATTATTTGTTTGTAATATTATTTTCAATTCTCGATATTATGCTAACGAAGGAATGTGTATTATTAATTCATGTATAACTGTTTTGCTTCTTTAATTTTACAAGTACTTTCATAGGAGTTATTATTTTAAGTTTACCTTTATTGTCATTTATAATGCCCTTGCTGGCGAGATGTAGTGTTTACAGCAATTTTTTACTTTCATTGTCCTGTCTCAGTCTCATCCTTGGCATTGAAAATATGAAAGTGTGAGCGATGCTAGTAATACCATTCCTTATGCAGCCAGGCCCTGTTATGAAGGGTGTGAAAATATCACTTATAGGGTCTGTTCGTGCATGTATTTCCGTGGGCTTGGAAGACTGGTATGCAGTAGCAACTTCTGGCTCGGCGAGGAAAGCAACGGAAACTATCTTACTCCTCATTTCCCAAGTATGCCTCTTCAGTGACGTCTAGGCTATCTATGATAGCTTTTCGTGGAGCTGTGGATGATGAAATCAGCCTTCGGGCTGAATACCCAACATACACAACTACATACATAACAGTATATGTGTTTCACATCGTTAGATTTGTACCTGTCTGAAGCATAATAAGTAAATGCATAAATACTTCTCTTGTCATTACGCTGTATTTAATAAATGTTTGTTGAAATAATGTAATTTAAAATAAAGAAATAATTGAATGTATAAAGAAATGAATAAAATATTACTGTATGATGAAATAAAAATATTAAAATTGAATAAATTTTACAGCATAATTTTAGACATTTTGAGCCTTTAAAATTAATGACAATGTCGGAATGTCACAGCCTACGCTGATTGTGATAAAAAAATTTGATAATAACAGGATATGACAGATGTTCGTTATGATACGATGCAATTCCATTTTATACAGAACAGGTTCTTTTTTTTTCTTTTTTTGCCAACTATTTTTATTTATTCTATACTTCAATATTTACATTCACACATGAAATAAATCTGCACTTGCCAGGTATTGGTGAAATAGTGTTGAAATAGTTCATTTGTTCATGCACTGTCTGGTATTAAAAAAAAATCACTGATACCTTCGAGGTGTTCATTCAAAACTAAAACGTAAAAACACAAAGACACATTATATATCAAGACAGTTCAAGTAATGGCCATATCTATCTTCTAGCTGTCCACTTGCACTCAGTTTCCATCTCTCTTTCCTTAGGTGGTACAAGAGAGCCGGTAGTATGACACCATCAACACTGTCCAACATGTATGTAATGTAGTGACCTAGGAGCCATACAATCGCTTGCTGTTTTATCTGAGGAAAGGCCGTTACAGACAGGCGAATCAGTTTCCTGTCATCGATGTCTCCAAGAGGAAGGTTCATGAGGCGACACACCTGTCGTTTACACCAGCTCCATGTGCGCACGGCATGTGTGCATGTTGTCAAGCGATGTATCACTGTGTCCATCTGACCACACACCGTACACCAAGGCGATTGTTCCAGATGTATTTGGTAGCGACGTTGTGCTGTTGGTACCAGATTGTTTAGGAAAAGGAATATTTGGGAACGTGCGTGGGACGAGAGTTTCATGCGGCTAAAGTTGACCCACACCGTTGACCAGTGGGCGTAGAGTGCCGTGGACTCAATGCGCGGGGTGAAGTGCACAGCTCGTCGTAACATAGTGTAGATGGTCTTGGTAGTAGCATTCGTTCCAGACGGGAGTTCACTGACGAACTTTTGGAGTTTCAGTTGGTGATCTCTAAAAATTTTCGGCAAGGAACTAGAGTCACAGTTATCTGGGCTCCAAGTGTCTTTGTACAGTGCCTTCGAGAAATTGTCCGATTGTAATAATATAGAAATATCATTTTTAAGAAGTAGGGCTTGGCATTTCGTTCCGTGTGCGATGAGTCCTAATCCACCAAGTTTACATGGAAGATACAGCTGTTCCCGTTGTACTCTAAATAAATAGCCTTGCCAGATGAACCAGCCAATATATTTTGAGAGCTGGCTTTCAAAGTTGTTGGGTAGCGGGAACACTTGAGCTAAGTACCAAACCTTTGAGAGAGCATAGATGTTTGTCACCACAATCCGTTGAGTTATATTCAAAGTTCGTGTACGAAAGTTCATCATCACACCCCTAACATTAGCAATAACAGTAGCCCAGTTGGTTTCTAAAGTACCTATCACAGTCTTTGTCCATTTAATACCAAGGATCTTCACTTCATCAACAATGTTAAACCAGTCCTTCTGTACGATGCCGGGCCCATCGTTTAAGTTCAGTAAAGTAGTTTTCCTTGGATTGGCTTTTGCCCCTGAACCGGCGCTGTATGTGCTGAGAGCTTGAGAGATATGTTGAATGTCCTGTTCACCTCTGACTAATATCGATATGTCATCTGCGTAAACACACATTGAAAAGGTATGGATATTCACTCTGTATCCTTGTAACTTTAGTTGAAGTGTCCTAATAAATGGTTCCAGGCCTATGACGAAGAGTAACATGGAGAGGGGGCATCCCTGTCTTACTGATCTTTCTATCGGTATGGGCGTCGAGAGGAAGCCGTTAACAAGGATTCGAGATATAGAGTGGCAGTTTATCATTCGAATGTAATCGATCACTGTGTCAGGGAATTGGAAGTGCTTTAAAACGATGTAGAGGTACTGATGGCTAATACGATCAAATGCTTTCTCAAGATCTATATTCAGGAGACTGAGGTGGTCACTCGGCTGAGAGGCTGTTTTCAGATGGATATCACGTAGTGTTCTTAAATTGGTCAAAACTGTACGTCCGGGAACGCTGCAACACTGTTCGGGTCCAATTATATCTATGAGGACTGTCTTCATACGACGGGATAACACTCTGGTTAGTATTTTATAATCACTGCATAGTAGAGTAATAGGCCTGAAGTCCTCCACCTGAAGGGTTCCTTTCTTTTTGGGGATGAGAACTATGATACCTTCATAGTGAGTTTTACATAGGGAACGACGTCTCAAGATAGTGCGGATAACGTCACAAAACTCTTTGCCAATAATAAACCAGTACTGTTTATAAAATTCATAAGGGATCCCGTCGATTCCTGGAGAGCGATTGGTCGGAAGATTTCTTATGACGGCTTGAATTTCATCATCAGTAATGTCCATGCCAAGCAGTTCTTTACTTGCTGGAGTAAGGTGGGCATCGCAGGACTGAAGCAAAGTATTGACTTCGTGTACATCGATAGATTCCCTGGCATAGAATTGTTGATAAAATAAGGAAATTTCTCTTCTGATGTCTTCTTGTGACGTCACCTCTCTTCCATCGGACGATCTTATTGTATGAATGTACCGGCGTTGTTGCTCTCGCTGTGTACGTGCAATATAATAGACACTTGCAACCTCATCAGGTAGTGCCGTCTGATCCTTCAGGGTTACGTTTAATTTTATGAGCGTCCTCTGCTGTACCGTCAACAGTTTATCTTTAACATCTGTAATCTCATGGTAATTTCGTTCGCCAGCGTTATTCCTCTCCTGGAGCTGTCGGAGAACCCTGTAATAGAAGTCAGCTGTATCGCGTCTCTCTTGGGCCTTTTGATACGCAATATTTTTGAAGAGTCTTCTTATCCCCGGTTTAATTAACTGGTCCCACCATTCTGCACTATCGCTATATTTACATTTCTGAAGTAACCATTTGTTCCATTGTCTTAGAAAAGCTTCCGTGCATTGATCATCCTGTAACAGTGAGCAGTTCAGTTTCCAGTACCCTCTCCCTATATAGTATACTTTGTGTGGGAAATTTATTTTACATACAACTGCGTGGTGATTGGTGAAGCTAACGGGGATCACCTCGTAAGTTCTAGGGTGAATGACTGTTCGGGAAACATACATACGGTCAAGGCGGGAGGAGGAGTTATACTGGATGTAGGTATAGTGGGGAAGGGGTACATGCAACTTATCCACAACATCGATCAGGTTTAATGAGGTTATGAGATCATTTAAGGCAGGGTTGGTCGCATAAGTTTGCCCCGTCGAATCTTCTGTTCGTTGAACACAATTAAAGTCCCCGGCGAGGATTGTTTTTTCTTTCATATTATGCAGGTGTTGGAGTATATCGTTCTGAAAGAAGTTCTTACGTTGAACACGGTTGTGGCTCCCTGATGGTGCATAAATATTTATTAGCGTAGTGTCATTAATGTGTCCAGACATGATCCTTCCTGAAGGGTGACTGTGCACATCTTCCAGTTTCAGGTCGTGCCGAGTAAGGAATCCTGTTCCCCTACTAGCATTGCCAATGTTGATATATTGGTTGAAGTATGAGGATATGGGTAACACAGGGAGTGCGACTTCTTGTAAAAAAGCAATGTCAATATCATTAGAACGAAGAAATCGTTCAAACACTTGAAATTTAAGGTGGCTTTGGATGACATTGATGTTTACAGTAGCGAGAGTCAGAATCTGCACCATCAGCAATATAACCAACTCCCTTGTACACAATATCCTATCAAAGGTGCGTCCCATTATCAATCTATTTACGAGCCTCTGGAGATTTGCGGCGGCTTCGGGAATTACTGCGGGGTTGTGTACGATACGGTTTAGCTCCCTCTCGAGCACTATTTTTACTGGCAGCTTTCGTTGTTAGAGTGAAGGAATCTTTAGGAACTATAGGCGTGGGTTTCTTATTATCCAGATTTCCAGTAGGTAATATTCGTTGTTCTACGGCTACTAAGTCCGTCCTCAGGTCAGGTGTTAGTGTAGACTCAAGTTGCTGTACGATGTCAATATTAGGAGGTGCGACTTCAGTGTCTTTAGTGACATCTACAGGCACTAATTGGTGTTGGTGTGACGGCATCATATGGTTGGCAGGCTCATGGTGAATGTCCACTGGAAGGAGTTTATGTAACTGGGGCTCATTGTCTTCTAGGACGTCCATCTGTTCCGCCCATGAGGAGGATTTCACTACGGTAGCCGCATTAACATTAAGTTTGCTATCCTCTTGTCCCTGTTCAACAGTCTGGCCTATCACTGTGTTATGTGTGTGTCCCTCAGCGGAAGGTTCGAGTACTACTTCTTCAATATCCTGTGTATGTGAAGCTGGTTCATCCGTGTTAATGTGCTGTACGGCTGGTTCCATGGTGTTGTCTATGTCTGTGAGATCTGCATGTGAAGTATTAAGGTCTTCTAAGCTAGGAAGTGGTGGTGAACTAACGTCTCCACCATCCTCAGTAATGTTATTTATATTGCCAGTTCCATCAGAAGCAGTCAACACAGTGCTGTATGTCGGCTGCCTGACGTTCAAAGCCGGTCGGCTTCTACGATGCGGACAATCTACTTGTAAATGTGTCGTTTCCTTACAGTAAAAACATGATTTCATTTGGCCCTCATACGTTAGGAGAATTCTACAGTCATTAACAGTTAGTTGAGTGGGTATAGTGTACTTAAGTTCAATATTGACAACACGAATGCCGTTACTCACGTCAGAAAATTCGTAGGGGTCACTCCACTTCTCGTCCCGAATGTCCTTGACCAGCCCGTAAGTTGACAGCACGCGGGCAAGCCGTTCGTTGTTTACTTCAGGTGGTAAGTTGAATACACGCACTCGCTTAGTAGAGGTGTCCGCAGCAGTAATTGTCACATTAGTTGAAAGACCAGTAGAAAGACGGAATACTTTCACACCTTCATGCCGTGATAATAAGTTTTCATATAGTACAACAGAGACTAATTTAATATACACTGCATTTTCCCCATTATGAAGTTGAATGGCTATAATTTGGTCCTTGTTAAGTTTGAGTTCTGTTCCTATCCAGCGATGAATTTCCAGTGGAGTAGGCCTATTATTCCTATCCTCAAACACACAGTTAATAGTATTTTTCCGTATACTTGCCATATTAGTACTGAGGCTATTCCAAAGATGTAACGAGAACACAAGTCGCAATGACTTTCGCACTAGCTCACTGTCACCGCTTGGCTGCTTACCGTGTTACCTCGACCGAGGTTGCGCACGAACTGCGGGTTCTAGGATATCAGTACGTATTAACATTTGTAAATGATCTGATAAAGCACGAAGAGGATTTGTTTGTTATTACTTCCTAATTTTTATGAGTTGCCGAATATGACAAAGTATACGATATTAAAAGTGTTGAAAATAATAATGAACAGTGGTTGTTAAAGTGGGTTGTATATTACGACTAATTTGAAGTAAACCCGTGATCGATAATATTGACACATCTAGGAGGATACTATTAGAAACACCCAAATTTGGATATATTCCATTCAAAATTTTGTTGTTGTTCCTCTGGTATCGATTAACAGTCCAACAACTTTAACGCTAGGAGCTGTGTATCAGTGTTTTACTTTACGTAAATATTACACAGTTAGCTCATAGATGGCTCTCTGTTCTTGGTCTATCTCAGATATATTTCAAACGAATATACACGTCAGACTCTGGGGACTCAACTCATCAGTGTCTTCCTCCTTGTCTTCACGTACCAACATGGATGCATAAAATTATATTTTAACTGGATGGACATCGGTACTTACTTCCAGAACTTGACGGCATGAATTCAATCGTCCCTAAATATGACAAATCTGACGACTTGCTATAAAATTCGAAAACTCGAACGTAGCTGTGTCAAAGTCATGTCCGAAATCTGGCAGCTCCCTATAATAGTGATGAAATTATAAATTGGAAATAACTGCCCTTGTCAGTACTTGGGGGAAGAAAGAGGGATAGCCTAGAGCTACCTATGATTTTTCACTAAACTCTTTGGACAATTTCCGCCAGATGGCAGTAAGAGATGGATGATTTCAGCTTCTCCCATATCTCAAATATTTTGCTCGTCAATCAGTCAGTCAGTTTTTGCTTTTTCTGAAAGTGAGTTTGTACCATCTGAGAACGCTGGATGTTAAAGTGACAAAGTGGAAAAGTCAAAGGAAAGGAAGCGTAATCCAAGAAAATGGAAGGGTGATATACAATATTTTAAAGAAACAAAGGCATGTCTTATGGTTCTAAAGCAGGAAATATCATTCCTATGTGAACGTCAAGCCCTACGTGTAATTACAAAGATACTGTTTCAGCCAATGAAAAACAACGTGGTTATTTAAGTGGGTTCGGAAGACAGCTCAGCGTCGTCCAATATTTGGTGATGGAATCCTCTTTTATACACTCTTTTATACAACTATAGTCACTGGACCATGGTTTCTGCGAATAAACAAAATCATTTTGTAACGCACAACTTTGTTTTATATTTAGGGATTATTTTAGTCAGTATTCTGAAAATATATAGAGTACATTTACATGAAAAACTATTCTTTGTTTATTTGGTGTAAAAAGCAGGCAGCTCCAAGGATTTATTATACAAGTTATATATAAAGGCGTATGGCCTCCGGAGAAGCCTGGTGCGGGTCTTTTTCTCGAAGACGGCCTATTAAGCGACCTGTATGTCTGTGAAGATGAGGGCCCTACCTAGGATGATTTCTAATGCTGAATACGCCACTCACACCCAGCCCGCGAGCCATTAGAATTAACAAAATGAGGTTAAAATTCCCGACCCGGCCGGGAATCGAACCCGCGACCCTCTGAACCGAAGGCCAGTACGCTGATCATACAGCCAACGAGTCGTACATTGTAGACGCTGGCAATGTGATATGATGTTGTTTCAAATACAGGAAGAAGCATTGACCTATTCTGCTAGTGAAAAGAATTTAGGTTCGCTGAAGCAATGATCATCATCATCATCATCATCATCATCTGTTTACCCTCCAGGTTCGGTTTTTCCCTCGGACGTAGCGAGGGATCCCACCTCTACCGCCTCAAGGGAAGTGTCCTGGAGCTTCATACTCTTGGTCGGGGGATACAACTGGGGAGTATGACCAGTACCTCGCCCAGGCGGCCTCACCTGCTATGCTGAACAGGGGCCTTGTGGAGGGATGGGAAGATTGGAAGGGATAGGCAAGGAAGTGGGAAGGAAGCGGCTGTGGCCTTAAGTTAGGTACCATCCCGGCATTCGCCTGGAGGAGAAGTGGGTAAACCACGGAAAACCACTTCCAGGATGGCTGAGGTGGGAATCGAACCCACCTCTACTCAGTTGACCTCCCGAGGCTGAGTGGACCCCGTTCCAGCCCTCGTACCACTTTTCAAATTTCGTGGCAGAGCCGGGAATCGAACCCGGGCCTCCGGGGGTGGCAGCTAAACACGCTAACCACTACACCACAGAGGCGGACTGAAGCAATGATAATGTTTGAATACACTTTTCTTTGATTATCTCAATAAGTACAAAAGGGGAACTAATCGGGTTATTCCATCAACCCCTTCAATTTGAGTATAAGTGTGGAATGTGTAGTGAAAGAGGGTGATCCCTGTGCACATATAAAAGCTTCCTAGGGTTGGCTATTTGCTTCTTCTAGCTGCACTGCCGAATCAAAAAAAAAAAAATTGAACATGCCAGCAGTTCTCGAGCAAGATCCCGTAGGTGGTGTCAATGCAGGTCACGATTTCAACCAAATGGTAAGTACTTTTTAAGGATGATGGTCAAATTTAGGCCACTCACGAACCCAGGACGATACACAACAGCCCAAATTACCACGAAGAACAGCACGCGCTCAATTCGCAAAAGTCTAGGGAAAAATAAACAGATATCATCATCATCATCATCATCTGTTTACCCTCCAGGTTCGGTTTTTCCCTCGGACTTAGCGAGGGATCCCACCTCTACCGCCTCAAGGGCAGTGTCCTGGAGCTTCAGACTCTTGGTCGGGGATACAACTGGGGAGTATGACCAGTACCTCGCCCAGGCGGCCTCACCTGCTATGCTGAACAGGGGCCTTGTGGAGGGATGGGAAGATTGGAAGGGATAGGCAAGGAAGAGGGAAGGAAGCGGCCGTGGCCTTAAGTTAGGTACCATCCCGGCATTCGCCTGGAGGAGAAGTGGGAAACCACGGAAAACCACTTCCAGGATGGCTGAGGTGGGAATCGAACCCACCTCTACTCAGTTGACCTCCCGAGGCTGAGTGGACCCCGTTCCAGCCCTCGTACCACTTTTCAAATTTCGTGGCAGAGCCGGGAATCGAACCCGGGCCTCCGGGGGTGGCAGCTAATCACGCTAACCACTACACCACAGAGGCGGACATAAACAGATATCACTAAATAATATTTTCACAATATTCCTTCTCCATGCTCATCTGCTTTAATTTTCCCTCCGTATTTTAAACTTAGACATCGCCTCAATCGCTCATTTATTACGTCCCAGTACGTAATCCCGCATATAGCACAAGTACCTATGAATGTGGGAAGAGAGCAGTCTACAAAGGGAACGCAATAAAATCGCAAAAAGCAATCCCGGTGTAAACACCGTCGTTTAGTCTCATAAAGTGTGCGGGGTAGGGAACACGTCGGCATGCCCCGCGCTGATAGACGTTCTCTTTTATGACCACCTTTATGTAGCCTCTATTTTATATCGCGTAGAAATGTCAGACACCAGATGGATGGAATATATGAGTTTAAAGGTTACTGTCTCCTAAGCAGAAGAGTTGAATTACAGGCTTAACAAGTTGTACTAAACCTGTCTTAGTGACCCAATATCCGACTTTATCTCAAAACGAATAAAATAGTTCTTAATGTTTATTTACCTTGACACCTGTGTATGGGGAGATTAGAATACGTGCCTGTTGTATGAGGCAACTGAGAAAGGAATCCTCAGGAGTGTGGAGTGGTGACCACGAACCCCCGACCCGTGTCCGGCATTTCTCCCACCTGTGCTAGGCTCTACCCTTTCCTCTTTCTTATCCGGCCTTTCGTATTCAACTCTTATCCTTTTTCATCCCCGATGGTAGGTTAGCGAGGACTCTTCGTTGTACTTTCCCTTCTTTGTGATACCGGTACCTTTGAAGGGCCGTAGTCGAGGGTATACGCGGATATACGCCGTATGCCTTCTTATTTGTTTCGTATACCTTCTACTTTGGTTTCTTTTTAATTCGCCATTCTGTCAGAAAATTTCAACTCTTCAGCTACTCTCGCAGTCGTGAACATCGAAGGTTCAGCTTGATGAATCATATAATCATACGTCACTTATTTAAGGTCAACACTGTTCGTTTGCTGATTGCTTACATCTCCATACATTCAAATGGTTCACCAGGTTGACCTATTTAAGGCTGATAAATAAATGAAGAACATGGCTCCAAAAGCATTGTACTGCAACTTACACCAATTAAAGTGTTTGTTCCAATGAAAAGTGTGATCGCAGATCAAAAGAGGTACCTTGGGTTGCTTTTAAATAAATAACTCGAGGAAGGTCCAGTAGAAAACTGTTGTGTAAGCAAATTAAAATGTTCACACTAATGCATTAAAATATGGATTTCTTCGTTGTCATCATACAATATCTTCTATATGTCTGATTTGTGGAAACTAGAGGGATGTTTGTTGTAACTAGCTGTAACTCACTCATTTTAAAAGGCAAAGTGGTATCCGGGATTTTTAATGCCCTGACTCAGAGTATACTCTATGAGAATTTTGGGACTATGGTGCTGGCTGGACCTCTTCCATTTTCCCTCTGATTGGTATTAAGTAGCATGGTTTATCTTCAATCTTCAAACAATAGTCACCAACACCCAATAAGCCAAAGCTATAAGGATGTCCTGTGCTGCGGGTCAGTATTTATCCCACAACAATTTATCACATAGTGGTTCTCACAGGCGCAACGACGATATATTCTATCAGATTTTAATCTTTTGCTGAAATGATAGGCATGTAGAACTGTATTGTGGTTTTGGGCACCGACTTCGTGTGTATCTTGACTACATTGTTGGCCAGGTGGCTTACCCATATTCTTAACTTACACCATCAAGATTTAACTGCAAACGATGTTTTCCCTTCTCAAATTGTCTATAGTATTGCAATGATCCAGACCAAAAACCTTCCAAGTTCAAACTTTTGTATCCCGGTAGAGTAAACTCTCAGCTGTTAGGAGTAATGAAAATGCACGAAAAATCGAAAAATACGGATCAGCAAATTAAATTAAAATTCATAGTATAACTTAACTTTCTCTGAACACATTATACTTGTGATGAAGATTTCTTCCACTCTTCCTTACATTGTTTTCTGGTTGAGGCACTCTAGAAATGCGATATCTTTCATATTTGGACTTTTTAAATTTTTATATATTTTTTAAGATTCTCTATTATCAATGTTCCGCACATAATTTCCCGGTTTTTCTTTTCTTAAAACTACAGACACTTTGTAATCGTAATCGTAGTCCATAATCTTTCACCAACGTAACAGCTGATTTGCTCTCCAAAATTTTTATTTTTGTATAATTTCCAAGCTGTGACTTCTTTCCCAGATTATTTTTAGATATTTTCATGAAGAAATAAAACTGAAGACTAATCATAATGCACAAGAACAGAAATGTTCGTGGAAATGCAAGACGTATAACGATGGATGTATTGAATTATCACGCGACCCGGGATTATTGCTGTAGTTAAAGCTGCACTCCTTTACGACTCAACTTGCAGAAATCCTACTTCAAAAACAGGATAAATTATATTCACTACAGTATAATGTATTTATTTCATGTTTAATTTGTTAGGTTTCATGAATAACTCGCAAACGGGGTAATCCACACACAAATAATCGATAGGATACTGAATACGTCTTTATAGCCGCCCCCACTCGACTGGAGGTACAAGTGGTGAACAAATTATCATCGCCGAACGAATAATCATCAACAGCGACATATACCCTCACTCCATATGAACACAGCAAAATAGTTTGGAATCGAATCAAGGCTTTTGGAACCGCAATATAGGTATTAGAAATTGTATATGAACACCTTTCCTTCCCTGCTGGCCAACATTCTGATGGTAAACAACCAACAGGACTCAAGCCAGCTAACCACGATGTCAAACTATAGACTTGAATCCTTAGCGATCATGCCTATTAGGCGGGTTTTATTGTACAATTGTAAGACATAAAATTTATCCATCTTTTCTTAGACCTATAAACCACACTCACATGTCTTCTGATTTCGGACTTATTAATCACGAACCGAATCATGTATCAAGCCATCTCCACCCAGTTTATTTAACTCACACACTCCAAGTGTCACAACATTTTTCTCATGTGCTACATTTCATCGAGCGAGTTGGCTGTGCGGTTAGGGGCGCGCAGCTGTGAACTTGCATTCAGGAGATAGTGGGTTGAGCCCCACTGTCGGCAGTTCTAAAGATGGTTTCCCGTGGTTTCCTCTTTTCTCACCAGGCAAATGTTGGGGCTGTACCTTAATTAAGGCCACGTCATTCCCTTCCTACTACAAGCCCTTTCCTATCCTACCGTCGCCATAAGACCTAACTGCGTTGATGCGACGTAAAGCCAATAGTAAAACAATTGTTCTACATTTCCAATCAAACGGTACCTCAATCATTCTTCAATTCCGCATCTATAAGCCGGAATATGTGTGTATGATTTCATTTCACTAAAGTGTGAATGCCTGCCTGTTATAAACGTTGTTACGTCGAAATTGAATAAAGAAGTTTTTGTTTGATTATACAATAATAGGCTAATTACTTGTGACGTAACTGCATTCTAATGACATCTACTGAAGTACCACTGTTATTGCAACTACCCGTTTCCAATTATCGATACCGATTAGTATCGTACTCGAAACAATCCTGAAGCCTTGAAAGCAACAATCCAAAATGGCGAGCACGAGTTTTGAAAGGGACGCTGATTTCGAATCACCGAAAATTGCGACAGAAGCGTTGAATGTTACTAAAAATGTATTTGTTTTTTCTCCTTCGTTTCGGCCGTCTATGGACCACGTTTGACAATCTTTGCGGTATTTTTAACCCTCTCTGCCTTCACTCTCTGCCAATATCTTCCCATTTTCTCCTACTTCTTTTTTCTGTTCTTGGAGGTCGGTAGATGCAGAGTGGGTCTCGGTCCATAAGTGGCCACGGCCGGTCCGTGGTCCAACAGCTCTGCACTTTGACCGGCCAACCGAGCAGATGAGGGGTGGCCATGGTTCTACCGTGGCCTTTGCATTCGGGAGATGGACAGGGGTGGAACTCACGGCTGGTCCCAGCCGTCGGCTGTCCTGAGAATGGATTTTATCATTATTCCAGCCCTGTTGACAAGACTTTCACACCCGTGGAACGACTGTCGTTTGCTTACATGCTCGCGACTTTCTCGGGAAGGATGTTGTCAAGCGGTGCTCAGTGCTGCCAACCTCTGTACTTAGGAAGTGACGGTTAGGATACGACCTGGACAAGACCATTGGTCTGGAGTGGTTATTGCCATGAGGACGTTAGGATAGGACCTGGACAAGACCAATGATATAGGGACAAAGAAAGGGGATCTGGGGGCATAAGCCCCCAGGTCAAAAGCCGCGAAGTGGCCCTAGGCCAGTAGTTTCGTGTGGAAACACCATTGGTCTGGACTGGTTCTTGCCGTGCGGACGTTAGGATAAGACCTGGATAAGACCATTGTTTTGGAGTGGTTCTTGCCGTGCGGACGTTAGGATAGGACCTGGATAAGACCATTGGTCTGGAGTGGTTCTTGCCGTGCGGACGTTAGGATAAGACCTGGATAAGACCATTGGTCTGGAGTGGTTCTTGCCGTGCGGACGTTAGGATAGGATCTGGACAAGCAAAGGGGGCCCAGGTTAGTAGCCGCTAAGCGGCCCTAGACCTGTTACATTTCCTTGCGCTTTTATTGTGCTGGGGTTGGTAATGGATTATAATTAACATTATTGACGGGAACTTGATCACGTGCCACTTTACATTGACCTATAGGAATGCAAGTAGCTACTTCAGAAATGAAAATGGCGTGTACTACTCTTCATTGCGTTATAAAAGTAAATGCACTTCTTGGGGTGGGGTGGTGGGTTCCTAGACATCGCAATGAACACATCTCTCCTCTGAGACGCACTCTAAGTAAGATTTCATTAATTTACACTTACTTAAACATTAGAAATATCTTGTCAACAGGGCTGGAGTAACGCCTGGTTTTCCGTGGTTTTCCATTCTTCTGCACTAAGGCGAATGCCGGGACAGTTCCTAGAATAGGCCACGGCCGCCAACCCCCTCACCTTCTCCGATCATCTCCTTCACCGCAACAAATCTCCCGGCCTGAGAGACGGCGTCACCGTCTAAGAGGCCCGCCTCCCCCTTCAGGGGAGGAGCGAAAACATTTTAGTAGTAGTAGTAGCTGTTTAAGATCTCCCTGTTCTTGCTAGTGTTTTCCCAGTCTCCTGGAAACCACGGAACTTATCAACAAGTTGTCTAAATCGATTTCTGTCCATGATGTAATCTCCCGGAACACCCATCTTCCTCAAGCCCAGCCTCACTTCTCGAAACCATTTTAGTTCTGTCTTCCTCTTCCTGAAGAATTCAAAGATTCTCTTTCTTAGTCTGTTACTGTCCATACTCAACAACTGTGAGTAGAACTTTAACCTTCTCCTCCTCATGAATTCGACCACTCCCTCTGTTCTCTGATACAAATTTCGTTAGGTTTGAATCTTCTCATTCCATTTTTTTTACATTTGGACCTAGAAATTTTCTTAGAAATCTTCTTTCTCTTTTCCGGATATCTTCAAGCAGACCTTTTCCAATAATGTCTAATGTTTATTATTATTGTGCGGCTCCATGGCTAAATGTTTAGCGTCCTGATCTTTGGTCACAGGGGTCCCGGGCTCGATTCCCGGCAGGGTGAAGAATTTTAATCTTAATTGGTTAATTTCGCTGGCGCAGAGGCTGGGCGTTTGTGCCGTCTTCATCATCATTTCATCCTCATCACGACGCGCTGGTCGCCTACGGGAGTCAAATCAAAAGACCTGCATCTGTCGGAACAAACTTGTCCTCGGCCACTCCCGGCACTAAAAGCCATACGCCATTTCATTTTTATTTATTATTATTATTATTATTATTATTATTATTATTATTATTATTATTATTATTATTATGTTGGTGATACCTAGTGTTTACTGTATGCTATGTCTTCTGGTATGTCAGAATCGTATCGGTAGATTTAATGGCACGTAATAGAACTCCTGCCGGACTAAATTCCGGCACCTCGGCGTCTCCTTTCGGAGACGTAAAATTAACATTATTATTATTCTGGTATGGGCTAGAACAATTGTGTTACTTTCATTGATCTGTCACCGTCTTATACTTGCATTGACAAAATGAAAGTGACAGGTATGAGCGATGCTAGTAATGCCATTCCTTATGCCGCCAGTCCCTGCTATGCTTGGTGAGAAAATGTTGCTCTTAGGGTCGGTTGGTGTGGTATTTCAGTGGATTTGGCAGACTGAGATGTAATAGCATCTTCTGGCTCAATGGGGCAAGGAACGGGAAACTACCTCACTTCTCATTTCCCTAGTAAGCCTCCTCAGTGACGCCTAGGCCATCTATGACTTCTAATGGTGGAGCTGTTGGAGACCCAACCAGCCTTTGGGCTGAGGGCTGAACATACACATGCACAACGTCAAGGAAGATACATGTAAAGTTCTGAGGGCTGAACATACACATACACAGCGTCAAGGAAGATACATGTAAAGTTCTGAGGGCTGAACATACACATACACAGCGTCAAGGAAGATACATGTAAAGTTCTGAGGGCTGAACATACACATACACAACGTCAAGGAAGATACATGTAAAGTTCTGAGGGCTGAACATACACATGCACAACGTCATGGAAGATACATGTAAAGTTCTGAGGGCTGAACATACACATGCACAACGTCAAGGAAGATACATGTAAAGTTCTGAGGGCTGAACATACACATACACAGCGTCAAGGAAGATGTATGTGCATTTCATTGACTGGAGAAAAATGTATTTCATTTCGTGTGTTTTAATGTGTCTTGCTTCGAGTTTAAAATCCGTACAGGCCATCTGTTGAACTAGTCGGAAACACTTATGGACAATACATGGCCGACTACATCTACACTGCGCTGGAGCTAGCTAGAGCGACGCATCAATTCGGCCGTGGTTGGCATATCTATAGACCATCGGTCGCAATAGTAGAATACTGACCAGTGTGGTCGAATTTGCATACTATTCAAACTATATTCTACTATGCTGTATAATTTAGTAACGTCTGAATATTAGTGTTTTAGTCTTGGTGATGTACATCTTGTTACGAGGTATTCCCTGCAAAGATTGTTTGTTTTTAGAATTTGCTTTACGTTGCACCAACACAGATTGGTCTTATGGCGACGATAGGATAGGAAAGGCCTAGGAACGGGATGGAAACGACCGGGGCCCTAATTAAGGTACATACCCAGCATTTTCCTGGTGTGAAAATAGAAAACTACGGAAAACCATCTTCATGGCTGCAGACAATGGGTTTCGAACCCACTATCTGCGAATGCAATTTGTTTTTTATCAAAGTATAGGCTACTCGTAGATTGTATACTCAGGGTGGTGTACATACATATATACTGTACACATAGAATTAAATAGACCATCCTCCCTTACCACACTCCATATCCTGGCTGAAAATAAATTGTGCCGAATTTGTTTCTCCTAGAACTCTAACAACTTTGTTTTGCACTCTAATCAAGCCATCGTTAGAATACTGTTGCGAGGTGTGGCTGCCTTCTCAGCAGTATTTAATACAAAACTTGGAAAGAGTCCAAACAAGGTTCATGAAATGGATCAGCTACAAGGGTTTGGGTATTTCTCTCTCTTCGTCCGATTACGAGTCTTTTTTGTGAGACTATGAGCATGAGGACATTGCACTCACGCCGTAGATGTGCCAATGCCCTCTTTCTTTATAAGTGTCTGACGAATAGAGTGGGCTGCTCAACATTACTGGAGCTGATTCCATTACATGTTCCTCGTCGCAATACTAGACAAAGGTATGTTTTCATCTGCCCAAAGTGAGAACTGTGGCTCGGGCTAATTCATGGCTTGTGAGGGCACTAACATCACTGAATGAGGTGGGTGAATCAGTGGACCTTTTTCACTCACCCCCGTCTAAAATCAGACATGCCCTAATGACCTCATGAATGTATGGCCCTATCTGTAAGATATGTAAATATGTAAATGTTACTACATGTAGTTTAATAATGTCAATTATTTAAGGAGATTTATTTATTTATTTATTTATTTATTTATTTATTTATTTATTTATTTATTTATTTATTTATTTATTTATTTATTTATTTAAGGTTTCGTAAATGTGCATATAAAAAGATCTCTAGATTTACTTTGAACTTGGTTATTATTTTAGGAAATTAGTGTTATTTACTTAAGGTGTATTTGTTGTATATTATGTTTTATTGAATCATATTTAATTGGGAAAACAACCTGTTGATGATAAATAAATCTATTCTATTCTATTCTATTCTATTCTATTCTATTCTATTCTATTCTATTCTATTCTATTCACGGAAAGGGTGTTGTCCTATAGGTGATCTACCCCACCCCCTCAAGACGGGGAAAGCGTCCTTTGACCAATTTTTACTTAGCTTGACTCAGTAAAGTAACAAGATAAGATATATTGTAAAAACTCAAAACGTAGACGTTTTATTACGGTCGAACAAAAAATCGTTTGCACCTTGCCTATAACATTAGGAAAGTATGGGAGGAAAATACTCACATAAGTAAAATGCTGAATTTTTACATTAAAATATGAACTGCACATTTCTTTATTATCCATCAAGTTAACAAAATTAACAGCAATATTTTGTGAAAGTGTGATACTTTCGAAGTCATTTGTTTGGGTAGATAGGTCTCACAATAAAATGATGTCTCATTTCTGCCTGTTTTCACTTTCCTGTCGGAACACACGATACAGGCCTTAGTTTCTTGGTCTCGTGATTGTTTATGATATGTGTCTTTCCATTCAGACAACACTCTTGGCCACAGCTGCTCCCTCGACCGCGCTTACGGGTATTTTGTTTCGTAGTATCCCCCATAAGTGACTTACTTCACCCTGATTTTCGGCCATTTTCTGCATATTATATAGTTGAAAACTGTTCATTAGAGCTACCGGCGTCTTTCCTGTATTAGGTCACTGCTGTTACAATACTTCAAAAAATCGCATTAACCTTCTTCATTCATCACGCCCTACATTACCGTTATCACCAATGTATTTCACCTCAATTTCCTCCTCCACACGCCAATATATTTTATCAGATTCGGAAAGATTAATTTCACTTTCAAAAGCAGTCAACAAATCAAAGTCAATATCGCCACTATCATACGAGTGTCCGTATATCATCAGGTCTCACGCCGGTACGGATGGACGCCATGTTGTTAACACGTAATATAAACACAATAGTGACAAACTATCTCAAAAAAAAAAAAAAAAGCTACTTGGTTAAACAAATTAACAGTAGATTGCAGCATGAAATAGAGAAATGTCCAGGCTAAATACTGCGTAAAGCTGTTCGCCTTTATTCGTTCCAGCACGAAGTATATAACCTCAAAGTTGTGTCGGACTATGACCAGAACGGGAAATTAACGATGTCGGACTGAGTCCGACAATGGATCCCAAAGGATAAAGATTTCGTATGAAAATTATAGGTTCGTTACATAATATGCTATTGTAATAATGACTCTAAGCGGAGTCGGTGATTTCAGAGTAGGCTTCGGCTACAAGTGGCCACAGCTGGTCCGTAATCCGACAGCTCTGCACTCCGACCGACCAACCGAGCAGAGTACTGGTGGCCACGCCTCTTCCGTGGCTCTACGCCTCTGTATTCGGGAGACGGAGAGGGGATGGTCCCCACCGTCGGCTGTCATGAGAATGGTTTTCCGTGGTTTCTCATTCTCCTGCACTAAAGCGAATGCCGGGATAGTTCCTAGTATAATTCACGGCCCCCAACCCCGTCACCTTCTCCGCACATCTTTATCTCCAATACGAATCTCCTGGTCTGAGAGAGAGCGTCACCGTCTAGGAGGCCCGCCTCCCCCCTTCAGGGGAGGAATGAAAACTTGTCAGTCAGTCAGTCGACTCTAAGCTCTAGAACACTTATAATAGACATGCAACACGGCCACTAAGATTGTGGCTAAACTACAATTTGTTGTGCTATTTTGTTGTATAGTAAAATTAATAATGATCTCACTTGCACGCAAAATTCACTCCTCATGACAAAATATAAAACATCACAGAGCTGTTAAAGATAAGTTACCCATGTGATAAAAGTGAGTAGTAGGTCTATACTAAATCCAAGAAGGAATAAAGACTATTCACTTAGATATTATGAACATTGTTGAAAATAATTTCGAACCACATCAAGATGGAATTGATCTTAGCAACCTAGACTCGAGACTATGGAATTTCGTCGGGACGATAAATGTTTATATAGAGTCAACGCGTCCTGTTTGGGGAAATCAAAATTCAAAATAGAGTAATGCCTGTCTATTCCCATTATTCTACCTACTTTTCTGTACCGCTATCCTTCAACTTTCACTTATTAGTTTGGCCTCCGAGGAGGTCTGTTATAGGTCTTTCGAGTTAATGTCCTATCGATGACCTGCACATCTGTGAGGATAGGGCCCTACTTAAGATGAATTCCACAGATGAATAGATCCCGCACAGCAGGGATCAACGACCTACTTTTAAACAAACCGACATAAAGTTCTCCCTGTATTTTAGACAGGTAGGGTAATGGCTCCGGTTTCCCTCTGGGGTCGACCGACCGCTGCCTCTCCAAGACAGAGAAATTAACCAACGAAAGTAAAAATAATCGACCCTGCCAGGAATAGAACCATTGAACCCTTGGCCACAACGCTAACCATTTAACCATTGAGCCGGACTCTGAAAAATTAATTTAACAGGACGATGTTCGAAAATTATGCCACAGTTGGGAGTGGAAGTAAATGAAATGAAATGGCGGTATGGCGTTTAGTGCCGGGAGTATCTGAGGGCATGTTCAGCTCGCCAGGAGCAGGTCGTTTGATTTGACTCCCATGGACAACCTGCGCGTCGTGATGAAGATGAAATGGTGATGAAGACAACGCATACACACAGCCCCCATGCCAGCGAAATTAACCAATGATGGTTAAAATTCCTGTCCCTCCCGAGAATCGAACCCGGAACCCCTGTGACCAAAGGCCGGCACGACAACCATTTAGCCATGGAGCCGGACGGGAGAGGAAGTAATGAGAAAGGACGATCTGTGGGCTGTATGTCGTGATGTGGGAGCGTAAAGAAGGAAATGGTCGAGTATTCTTGAGAACTTTCTTGGAAACGTGTAACTTTATTGAGGAGTTAGAACAGTCTCGTACATTGCAGTCAATGTGACACAGAGTTCCACAAACTGTCCACCAGGGACTCGCTGAATATATCCTAACTTTTAGGAGCCCGATTACTCGCATGAGAGAAAATGGTGTTAGGGATGTGGGAACTATTAAGTTGGTTTTATAGTTACATCGTAAAGGTTAGGAAGACTGGAAGTTTTTAGTGTTGTGTCTGCTCAGAGTTTTTGCATACGTTTAAAGCGAGAGAGGGGAACATTATGAAAATAAAAGTACCGTAAAGAGGATGGAAGACAACAGGTTAACAAAGAAGGTATGGAATGCGACATGCTTAAACGGGAAATAACTGTATGGAGAAAGTGAGGGAGGATTGGAAGCCTACTGTCATGATAGATAAATATCCACTAACGAATGTCCAGAGGATGGATCTGTTTACAAAAAGCTCATCGAAAGTCACAAATGAACCGACACGAAGATCAAGATCCAAATCACAGAAACGGACAGAAATAGGAGAAATGAAAGAATGATGAGATTTTGGGAAGAACGAAAGTAGTATAATTGGATGGTTCGGCCGCCACCGCCACCTCCGGCTCCCAGTGGCCGCCTCCACCTCAGCCAGTGGCCTCTTCCAGTACTGCCAACTTAACCTAACTAGCGCGACAGTACTGCCAACTTAACCTAACTAGCGCGAAATTTGAATTTGTAAACAAAGCCACGTGCTTTTTGACAGCTGTCATCGACAACAACGCATCGCTAACCTCAGTACTGCCATCTTGACGGGCCTAAACCTCACTAGTGCCAACTTAACCTAACTAGCGTGAGGTAAACAAACCCACGTGTTTTTTGACAGCCACGTGCTTTTTGA
The DNA here is from genome assembly GCF_040414725.1 of Anabrus simplex. NCBI lineage: Eukaryota > Metazoa > Arthropoda > Insecta > Orthoptera > Tettigoniidae > Anabrus > Anabrus simplex. The sequence goes on along the minus strand of NC_090271.1, from coordinate 83,956,212 downwards.
CAGCTGTCATCGACAACAACGCATCGCAAACCTCAGTACTGCCATCATGACGGGCCTAAACCTTAATAGTACCAACTTAACCTAACTAGCATGAGGTAAACAAAGCCACGTGCTTTTTGACAGCCACGTGCTTTTCAACAGATTTGTAAACAAAGCCACGTGCTTTTTGACAGACAACAACGCATCGCTAACCTCAGTACTGCCATCTTGACGGACCTAAACCTTAGTGGTACCAACTTAACCTAACTAGCGCGAGGTAAACAAAGCCACGTGCTTTTTGACAGCCACGTGTTTTTTGACAGCCACGTGCATTTTTGACAGCTGTCATCCGCCATCTTTAATCCAGAGAGCACCGTGCTGCCCTCTTTCGTCACCTGTCATCGGCAGTGCTGCCATCTTGACGGGTCTAAACCTTAGTGCTACCAACTTAACCTAACTAGCGCGAGGTAAACAAAGCCACGTGTTTTTTGACAGCCGTCATCCGCCATCTTTAATCTATAGAGCACAGTGCTGCCCTCTTTAGCTACTTACCTTTGAAATGTGGTACGTCACAGCTGTCATCCGCCATCTTGCATCCGAAACCTCAGTGCTGCACTCTATGTAGTGACGGTAAATTCCACGTGCTCTTGTTTGGAAACAAAGCCACGTGCAGCTGTCATCCGCCATCTTTGAGCACCGTGCTGCCCTCTTTAGCTACTTACCTTTGAAATGTGGTACGTCATCCGCCATCTTGCATCGCAAACCTCAGTGCTGCACTCTATGTAGTGACGACAAATTCCACGTGCTCTTGTTTGGAAACAAACCTATGCGCTTTTTTGTCAGCTATCATCCGCCATCTTTAATCTAGAGAGCACCGTGCTGCCCTCTATGTGGTGGTGGTAAATTCTACACGCTTTACAAACCCATGTGCTTTTCTGACAGCTGTCATCCGCCATCTTTAATCCAGAGAGAACAGTGCTGCCCTCTTTATGGCTACTACCTTAAGCACGTAGTAGCGGGCAATTTGAAAAGTTCTGTTAGCTATCATCCGTCATCTTTGAGCGCCGTGCTGCCATCTTTAGTTGAAATGTGGTGGCGGATAATTTGAAAAATGCTTTTTTGACAGCAGCTATCTTTGAGCCCCGTGCTACCCTCTATGTGGTGGCGGCAAATTCTACATGCTTTACAAACCCACGCGCTTTTTTGACAGCTATCTTTAAGCAACAGAGTACA